>NC_058149.1:15453893-15456393 GCF_011075055.1 Mangifera indica
GGTTTAGGGTTTAGGGTTTAGGGTTTAGGGTTTAGGGTTTAGGGTTTAGGGTTTAGGGTTTAGGGTTTAGGGTTTAGGGTTTAGGGTTTAGGGTTTAGGGTTTAGGGTTTAGGGTTTAGGGTTTAGGGTTTAGGGTTTAGGGTTTAGGGTTTAGGGTTTAGGGTTTAGGGTTTAGGGTTTAGGGTTTAGGGTTTAGGGTTTAGGGTTTAGGGTTTAGGGTTTAGGGTTTAGGGTTTAGGGTTTAGGGTTTAGGGTTTAGGGTTTAGGGTTTAGGGTTTTAGGGTTTAGGGTTTAGGGTTTAGGGTTTAGGGTTTAGGGTTTAGGGTTTAGGGTTTAGGGTTTAGGGTTTAGGGTTTAGGGTTTAGGGTTTAGGGTTTAGGGTTTAGGGTTTAGGGTTTAGGGTTTAGGGTTTAGGGTTTAGGGTTTAGGGTTTAGGGTTTAGGGTTTAGGGTTTAGGGTTTAGGGTTTAGGGTTTAGGGTTTAGGGTTTAGGGTTTAGGGTTTAGGGTTTAGGGTTTAGGGTTTAGGGTTTAGGGTTTAGGGTTTAGGGTTTAGGGTTTAGGGTTTAGGGTTTAGGGTTTAGGGTTTAGGGTTTAGGGTTTAGGGTTTAGGGTTTAGGGTTTAGGGTTTAGGGTTTAGGGTTTAGGGTTTAGGGTTTAGGGTTTAGGGTTTAGGGTTTAGGGTTTAGGGTTTAGGGTTTAGGGTTTAGGGTTTAGGGTTTAGGGTTTTTAGGGTTTAGGGTTTAGGGTTTAGGGTTTAGGGTTTAGGGTTTAGGGTTTAGGGTTTAGGGTTTAGGGTTTAGGGTTTAGGGTTTAGGGTTTAGGGTTTAGGGTTTAGGGTTTAGGGTTTAGGGTTTAGGGTTTAGGGTTTAGGGTTTAGGGTTTAGGGTTTAGGGTTTAGGGTTTAGGGTTTAGGGTTTAGGGTTTAGGGTTTAGGGTTTAGGGTTTAGGGTTTAGGGTTTAGGGTTTAGGGTTTAGGGTTTAGGGTTTAGGGTTTAGGGTTTAGGGTTTAGGGTTTAGGGTTTAGGGTTTAGGGTTTAGGGTTTAGGGTTTAGGGTTTAGGGTTTAGGGTTTAGGGTTTAGGGTTTAGGGTTTAGGGTTTAGGGTTTAGGGTTTAGGGTTTAGGGTTTAGGGTTTAGGGTTTAGGGTTTAGGGTTTAGGGTTTAGGGTTTAGGGTTTAGGGTTTAGGGTTTAGGGTTTAGGGTTTAGGGTTTAGGGTTTAGGGTTTAGGGTTTAGGGTTTAGGGTTTAGGGTTTAGGGTTTAGGGTTTAGGGTTTAGGGTTTAGGGTTTAGGGTTTAGGGTTTAGGGTTTAGGGTTTAGGGTTTAGGGTTTAGGGTTTAGGGTTTAGGGTTTAGGGTTTAGGGTTTAGGGTTTAGGGTTTAGGGTTTAGGGTTTAGGGTTTAGGGTTTAGGGTTTAGGGTTTAGGGTTTAGGGTTTAGGGTATTTTAGGGTTTAGGGTTTAGGGTTTAGGGTTTAGGGTTTAGGGTTTAGGGTTTAGGGTTTAGGGTTTAGGGTTTAGGGTTTAGGGTTTAGGGTTTAGGGTTTAGGGTTTAGGGTTTAGGGTTTAGGGTTTAGGGTTTAGGGTTTAGGGTTTAGGGTTTAGGGTTTAGGGTTTAGGGTTTAGGGTTTAGGGTTTAGGGTTTAGGGTTTAGGGTTTAGGGTTTAGGGTTTAGGGTTTAGGGTTTAGGGTTTAGGGTTTAGGGTTTAGGGTTTAGGGTTTAGGGTTTAGGGTTTAGGGTTTAGGGTTTAGGGTTTAGGGTTTAGGGTTTAGGGTTTAGGGTTTAGGGTTTAGGGTTTAGGGTTTAGGGTTTAGGGTTTAGGGTTTAGGGTTTAGGGTTTAGGGTTTAGGGTTTAGGGTTTAGGGTTTAGGGTTTAGGGTTTAGGGTTTAGGGTTTAGGGTTTAGGGTTTAGGGTTTAGGGTTTAGGGTTTAGGGTTTAGGGTTTAGGGTTTAGGGTTTAGGGTTTAGGGTTTAGGGTTTAGGGTTTAGGGTTTAGGGTTTAGGGTTTAGGGTTTAGGGTTTAGGGTTTAGGGTTTAGGGTTTAGGGTTTAGGGTTTAGGGTTTAGGGTTTAGGGTTTAGGGTTTAGGGTTTAGGGTTTAGGGTTTAGGGTTTAGGGTTTAGGGTTTAGGGTTTAGGGTTTAGGGTTTAGGGTTTAGGGTTTAGGGTTTAGGGTTTAGGGTTTAGGGTTTAGGGTTTAGGGTTTAGGGTTTAGGGTTTAGGGTTTAGGGTTTAGGGTTTAGGGTTTAGGGTTTAGGGTTTAGGGTTTAGGGTTTAGGGTTTAGGGTTTAGGGTTTAGGGTTTAGGGTTTAGGGTTTAGGGTTTAGGGTTTAGGGTTTAGGGTTTAGGGTTTAGGGTTTAGGGTTTAGGGTTTAGGGTTTAGGGTTTAGGGTTTAGGGTTTAGGGTTTAGGGTTTAGGGTTTAGGGTTTAGGGTTTAGGGTTTAGGGTTTAGGGTTTAGGGTTTAGGGTTTAGGGTTTAGGGTTTAGGGTTTAGGGTTTAGGG
>NC_058150.1:3086131-3307606 GCF_011075055.1 Mangifera indica
TAAATATCCATACAACATTAGACCCTGTCAAGAAAATGAAGAAATGCAGAAAGTGTTGCTCTTCTGGGATCATAAAACACAGTTGTGGCATCTGGTCTAAGATACCACCGTCTATATGTTCCATTTAGAGATGTCTCTTTTTGTTTTAATTCCAAAAAACACAGATCCAGTAGATGATATCAAAATAAGAGTAGTAAAAAGGACATACACAATCTTATCCATTTTCTCTCAATCTTGCTCCTCTTGGAGGGAGGGTCTGTAGCATTTTGCATCACTTTTGTGTCATGTCCAGTGAAAACAACTACACATAGATGTAATCAGTGTTTTTTAGCTGGAATCCCTCAAAAGAATCTGCTGTGGGGAAGCAGAAATGATTTGCCATCATAGAACAATGTTCCAACAAAAGAATATAGATGTTCATTTGGATCCTCACACTTGACCATCGCTGTAAACTTCTGAAGGGATTTCTCATCACGTAAGAGTATGTCACTTCCAAGGCACGCTTCACTTTCAAATTGGTTTCCCCATCAAGTTCATAGTCTCAACATAACATATTCCATCATCATAGCTTGATGAAAGTAGTAGCAGATCAGCAGGAAAATATTCTTCTTTATGAATCTTAACAATATCACCTACTCGGAGATTCTTCCACTTGGTCTCAATAAAAGTATGACCTTTACCATACACTTTGACCTTTCGATTGTTGGCTTCTATATCCTGAAACATATTTGAAATTTTTTATGTATTAGACATGAAATACAGTAATCAAAAATTAAAAAAAGAAAAGGTGTCAATGGGGTATAAGTAAGAAAAAAGATGTTAGAAGGAACAAGATAAACTTCTGTGACACTTTACCAAAGCATATGTGCAGGATTGCAGAATAAACGTAAATCTAATGACAAAAAGAACACAAGTAAAATAAAATAGATTGCAAAATTTAACTTCAACCCAAAAGTGTAACATGCATATAAAAAGACTTCCGACACTGAAGCTTACTACTGGAATAACTGCTTTTACTTGAAATATTATGACGGAAATTTCTGTGAGGTGGAAAACTTCATCTACCACGAGTTCCAATCCAAGAATATGACAATTATTTGTTATCATACAATACTGAAAAAGACTCCTAGATAGACAAGGGAAGAAATACAAAATGAAATTCTTGTTCACGAACTGCAGTTTATGATTTTTTACTGGTAATGCCTTTAAACATGATTTTCCTTCACCCCAGAATTAACAATGTTGTGTTGCATCAAAGCATCTTGATCAATCCAATGGCTGTAGCAGTTAGAAGGGAAAAAACATCAAATCTTTTAAATTTAAGGATGGACATCATTCATCGTCATAAACACCATATCAAAATTACTATAAACAGTAGAAAACACCATTAATTACAACCATTCCTACTATCGGACGAGAAATTATAGTGAATCTAGAATCGAACTTCTGAGTCAACTATCAAAGGTAAATTGGGAATGTTATAGATAGCAAATCAATCAAATAATATTAAATCTCGGTGAACAAAAGAATCTCATATAGTTTGAAGCATTGACTAGCTAGAAATCTTAAGATGCAATTCACGTAAAAGCTAAAACCAGCAAAGATATTACAGGACGAAGCAATTAATGTACATGGGTCCAAAAAAGAAAAACCAAAAACCAAAACGCCCATTAAGCGCAAAAGCAAAATAGTGAAACGAGGTCAAGAAAAATCAAATTTTACCTGCTTTCTTCGCCTCCAATCTTCCACACCTTCCTTGGCCATAGTTGCTCCAATTACCACTAAAAGAGGTGCAAGAACACTCGGTGCAGAATACGGTGCCAACGGACTAAACGAAACAAATGCCACAACTAGAAAATAGATATTTGCAACTCTCCTAAATTGCTCAAACAAAGACTTGGGAAGAAAATTAGCCGCCGTATACTTAGTAGTGGATACATAATTTCCCCTATAGTTGAGCTGAAGAGCTTCTGGGTTATCAGGATCATTACAATGAACCACTCTCGAGTACCCGCTTTGCCCAATTTGGGTATGATCATCAGTAGGTAAATTCGAACAACACGAAAACGAATAAAGTTTTCCAAAATGCCTCCTCCTCCTTTCTTCAGGCATTTTCACACTCTAAATCTGATATGAGAGAATAACTCAGCTCACCGTCCACATTCATCAAATAAATAAATAAACAAATAACAATTTCCACCGCTTCCAACTCTTCGAAAACCTCTAATTTAGCTAACACAAAGTTGCTAATAGATTTGAAGAAAAGCAACACAAGGTTTTAAAGGTTTTTTGTCGGTTAAAACCATAAAAGAACAATACTTCACTTGAAGCTTCATTTAAGCACAAAAGAATATAACTAAATATTGTGCGAAGAAATCTCGAAATGCTTGGCCTCTAGAGAATTCCTTACTTTGAGATGAAGTCGGGGAGATCTTGTTGCTATTGTTTTTCAGCTGAAATTAATTTCCCACGTATCCAGTTAGAGTGAGAGAAGAGAAGGGTAGTTGCTTTGCCGCTTTTAGAAGCAAACTTTAATGCTAGATGCGAAACAGGTGATTATTACCTCACATGTTTCGGCATGCCGACCGGTCACACCGTCGCCTTACACACGGCACCTTGTCGTAGGATGACGACGCTCACGTTGACTCCTGTGTGATCCCGAGTTGTACCTTATCAGCTCTTAGTCCACTACACGACGACGACTGTTTTTAATTTGTTCAACAAACAAAAGATGAACACCCTGCTTTCCAAACTTATTTTTTCACACCGTTTTGAAACATGCGAATTTTATTTGTATGAAAATAAAACTTTACAATTATATAAAATCGAATTTGGTGTGATTGTTTATAGACGATTTTCTTATTTTCATCCATCCATTTTTGTCTAGACAAATCTTTTTTTTGGTGAAAATGAATTTATAAAAAAAACAGAGAACCAAAAGATATCAGTTATCGAAAAAAGAGAATTTGTCGAAAATTAAAACCGTACGAGAGAAAAAATAATTTTTTAAAGTTTAATTATAGGAAAATTTTATAATTTTTAAGATTTATAAGTAAAATTAGTATAAAACTAGAAAAATAATGATTTTACTCTTATAATTAATAAATTTTGTTCACTTAAATATCTCGTGGGTGTATATTTAAATTTTTTAAAATTTCACAAATAGAAATTTATAAATACATTAAACATTTGGTGAAAATAAATATTTTAACTAACCTTAAATAAGTGTTTTTTATTATCAAGAAATCGTCCATTCCAAAACTAGTAATCACAATTGACAAACACTCCGTTGTATCAAAACAACTATGATGTCCATAATATTATTAACGATTGCACTATTCTAAATTTATGTAACCCTAATTTTTAATATTATAAATACAAAAGAAGGAGAAAATGATGAGAGGTAGAAATACTCCTCCCAACACTTAGCAACACATAAAATTGTCAAAGTTTTGACGTATACTCCTTTTACGCTTATTTTGTAATATCGTATGAGCAAAATAATAATGATCCTTGGAGCCATGTTAATAATCTTTTCGACTTAGTGATGTCAAAAAATTATATCTTGTATTTATACTATTGTGATTGTTCGTATTCTTGTACAAGTACTTTGATTTATGAGAGTTAATTATTTTAATATCTCAATTGAGACGATACATACTATATCATTTGAAATATTCTAATCTTTTTTAATATAATTGTATATGTTCACTTATATGAAGCATACGTAAATTCAAAATGTCTAAACCTAAGTTTTCTTCATGTCTAAAATTTAAACATTTACATTAAATTCTTTGTCATCTAGATTGTTTTATCTTATAGATAATCATTTTGTTTCTCATCATATAAGTATGTATTTATTTTGAATATATAAATAAAAATATATTTATATATGTTATTATACGATTGAATGATTTTGAATTATAAATAAAATAACATATAATTATATAATAATATATATAAATATATATCTATTTGTGTATATAAAATTGAAACGTATATTATTATTAAATTTTTATTTTAAAAATCTTAATATTCTATCAAATTTACTAACTCTTGTCAATTAATCTAGGATTTTGATTTCTCTTATCTCCACATCATCTAGTTTATAATAACAAAAATACAAAAATTATATATAAATACTTACCATATATTAAAAAAAAGAAATAAATTCATTAATGGAAAGGCGTAAAGAACATGTGCACAGTGATAATGTTGTGAAAGTGGTGAAATGGGTTTAATAAAAAACGTTCATCACATGAGAAGTGAGGAAGGAAAAAATAATAATAATAAAATTATGTGTATTTATTTTGGGTATATAAATATATACATATTTATATGTGTTATCATATGATTAGATAATGTTAAATTAAGGATAAAATAATAACTAATCATATAATAATATATATAAATATGTATATATTTATATACCTAAAATAGATCCATATAGTATTATTTAAAAAAAAAAAAAAAAAAAAACAAGAGCGTAATTAATGGAGAAATACACGGTGGGAAGCGCAAACGTGGAATTGGCAGGAACGTCTGCTTCTTCATTAATCACGGTAAACCCGACCCTACCCAACCCAGCCTCGATAAGTGCAGTGAGTTTTGGTCAAGAGTGTTCATAGTCATCATGACTCATTGAAATTATGCCACGTGGTCAAGAGTTGATTGATATGATTGACGTTGGACCCACGCCGTAGAGAAACGACGCCAAAAGTCGCCCGAAGTGACGCTGCCCGTGGAATAGTCAAGCCCATGCCCGCCCATTGCCAATTGGTAGAAACTATCAACTTTTGGAAATTGTGACAAGGTGACTTTACTTGACTTGCCTGTTTCATTGAAATTTCTACGTGCATTTTGTCTCTCGTTCGTCGCTATTTCTAGTTAGAGTCTCTGCACAACTCACTGGAAAATAAATAAAGTTTGCATCTTTTTCCGGTAAAGATTTATGTTAATATATTCATATGCATACGATAAGACATTGAAATAATATTATATAATATCATATATATATAATATAATATAAATTACTAATATAAGCTGATATATATATATTTTTTAAATAATAATATGATATAGATATATATGAAAAATTTTTAATTTTTAAAAATATTTATAATATTTTTAAAATAATATTAATTTTATTTTTTAATATATGTATCATATAATATAATATACGATTTAACTATTATGAATATATTTATGTATTCAGAGTAAGAATAAGGCGTTGGTATCAAGAAAGGACCAAAAAATTACAATTAAAATGACAAATATTTTGATATAGAGTGGTATTGCGTGTATAAATAAGAATAAATTTATGCATAAATAATAATATATTATCAATTGATTAAATATTTATTTTATATTTAATTTTAAATTATTTAATCTATTATTGTTTGTGTATAAATTTATATTTATTGTTTATATATATAATTTTATTATTTGATATAATTCTATAAATATATAAAATAAACTCAATTATAATAGGTCAAAAACTTATTCCCACCCAAGGTTGGATGAAATTTTAAATTCAGGCTAGTTAATTTTCAAAAACTTAAATACACACAATTTTGTTTAAATTTATTATTAAGTTTAATAGTAAAAATGTTATTTAACTAAAAATATTTTAAAAACTAAAAATTTATCATATTTTTCCTATTTATTTAAAAATCTAATAACTTTTACCATTAAAAGTTTAAAAAGTAATATTTTTTCCAAAAATTTTTTTCTGTCACTAAAAATAAAGAAATTCATCATCTTCGGTTATGTTCTCTCTCACTCCCAATTTCTTTTCTGACTGTCTTCACTTGAGACCAGAAATTTTGCATTATACTCCATTGGCTTGTTGTATCATGGCCGGTAGTTATATTAAACAAGAATTAGTCAACTTCATTGAGATTACAACTTGATAAAATAACTATTGAGGAGATAAGAAAACAGATTTAGAAGATCACATAGGGAAAAAGTGGTCACAAATTAGAGATTAGGTGTTCCCACAGTGGGGAAACAAGATTGCAACATTTTGTCATATTTTAGTAATTTTAATTTTTTTTAATCAATTTATTTAGTTTCATTGTCAAATGCTGAATTGTCACCATCTTATCATAAAATTTCAGGTCCATCTTTGAATAATGATGCATGAGTTGGTCACCCAATTCGATTTGCTTCCTTTTCACTACAACAATAAAGTTTTTGGGCCGTCTGTCTTATCTAATTTGTATATACGTAAATAGGAAATATGGAGAAGAATATGCATCATGTGTAATTCTTATTGCCGTTTTGCAACTATGGATCTTGCATCATTTTCCCCTAGATATGACTTCCCCCCTCTCCTCTTTCTCCCCAAGTGTGTTGTCTCCCAAGTTTTTCTCTATTAACTTTGAAAATCTCATTTACCCACCAATGAACAATTAAAATTAACTAAATCCATTAATTATATCATTTTTCCCTCATAAATTTTAAAAACTAATAATTTTCTCTCAACTCAAGTTTCAAAAACAGCATTTCCCCCTTAAGGTTTCCAATTTTTCAGATACAATTTTCTAGCAACGAAGAGAGTTCTCCAATAATCTTTAGGCAACGTCGGAGAGGAAGAGACGTTGCTTGAAGATCGTCGGAAAACTTTTTTCGTCATTGAAAAATTGCATCTGAAAAATTGAAAACCCTAGGGGGGAAATGTCTTTTTTGAAAACTTAAGTTGAGGGGAAATTGTTAATTCTTAAAGTTTATGGGAGAAAAATGAAACAAATTTAAGTTTATTTTTAATATTAAATATAAAATAACGATTTTATCTTTAAAACTAACAAAATTAAATAGTCGTGGATGGGTAAATGAGATTTTCAAAATTAAGGAAAGAAACTTGAAAAAATAACATACTTTAAACCGGAATAAGTCCTTTGGCCAAAGCTTTATGTACTTTTTTTTTTTAAATAATCAAGGATTAGATAAATAAATATGAGATATAGTAATCAAATTTATAATCATTCTATCAAATAAATTAAAATTTTATAAATATGATAAATATTTGAATCTAAACATTTATTTTAAACATTTCAATTTTTTATCAATTTTACTAATTTTAAAATCTTATAAAGTTGCATGTATTAGAAGACCCATGGTAGGCAAGATGACGAAGATTTGCAGAGACTTGTCGTACATTGAATGAATATAGGATTTTTACCCTTATTTCATATAAATGACAGAATAGGATTTAATTAAATATTTAATTAGGATGCTGCGGTTGATATTCTACTGTGTCATAATTAACATTTTTTGTTTGGCCAAAGAACTTATTCCCACCCAGGAGTTGTTGAATTTCTAAACGGTTATTTATTAACTATTGAAATATTAAACCCCTGCTTATATGTTATTAAAATAAATTAATTTTAAGAAGAAAATAATTATTTAATTAATAATATATTTAAATTTAATTTGTAAAATTAACAATATTTTTCATAATTAAATTTTAAAAAATTATATTTTTCTTTTGTTAGGTTTCCAATTAATCGGTAAAATTTCTCCAACACTTTTTCCTTCAACAATCAAAAAGATTATCAATGGTAGAGAAAGTGACATCACGATCGGATTAAGGTCATCAAAGAATGATAAGTTGAAAATGAAACCTTAGAAGGAGAAATATAATTTTTTTAAAACTTAATTATAAGAAAATTTGTTAATTTTTTTAAATAAAAAATATAAATTAATATTTTTTTTAATATTAATAATTAAGTAACAATCTTACATATAAAATTAACGAATTTTATTAATTTTAATGATCAACGAACGAGGGTTTGATATTCCAAGATGGGAAAAAGACTATTTTCTATCCAAATTTTATCCCAATCTCAAAATTACACCAACGAGAGATGAAAAGTTCAAACTTCTACCCATAACCGAACTACAGTCCAAATTTTCAGTTAGAGACAGAGGTAAAATCATCATTTTACCTATAAAGTTTAAAACTTCAAAATTTTTATCATTTTCTCCCCTCCAAGTTTTAAAAACTAATATTTCAACTCATCCTCAAAGTTTGAAAAGTTTAGATTCCACCTCTAGGGTTTACTTCCTTCTTCGACCACCACTAACGGCTGATTATTTCCACCGATCTCTCTTCTCCAGCTATAAAGGACTGTGAAGGAAAAACCTTCGTCTCCTAGATCTATACAACAAAACGTCGTCTAAATATGGAAGAACAGATGAAGGATGACACTTTGTCGTCCTTCATCATCACGTCTAGACGAAAGGACAAGGGATGAAGGACTACAATGTCGTCCTTCATCATCTGCGTTATGCGATGAAGAGATCTTCGTTTCTTCATTGCACCATCGTCGTAGCAGCAGGAAAATGAAGAGGTCGGAGACGACGTCAGAAGATGAAGTTAAAGAGTGGGGTGAAACTGCTATTTTTGAAAGTTATGAGGAGCGAGTGAGCTTTGAAAAATATGGAAACCCTAGGTTTGGGGGTGAAAATATTATTTTTTCAAAGTTTAAAAACTTTAGGTAAAGGTGAAATATTAGTTTCTAAAACTTGGGAGGGTGAAAAGTAATAAATTTTATAACTTTTAATATAAATAGTAAAATAATTATTTTACCCCTCATTTCAACAGAAAAAATTAATCAAAGTTTGGTCATAAGTGAGAGTTTAAATTTTTTATCTCTCTTGGTTGTGGGTTCGAGATTGGGTTAAAATTTGGGTGGGAAATAGTGCTTTTCCCTTTCAAGATTTAAGAGATTCCAATTGATTAACAAAGAGATAATGATTATATATGTAGCAGTTCTAGAATCTCACTCCATTCCAATAATAAAATAATAACAATGGGTGATGCAAAATATATTTAATTTGATATTCTCCTTACGTCGACATAATCATATGTTAAGACTATTATTTGATATTACTTTTTAAATGTTTAAGAATATTATGTCATATTTTATTTACACCAACAAAGAGTAACATTCAATTTTAATGCATAAGATTTACACATAAATAATAATATACTAAATTAAAATTCTATAACTATAAAAATATTTCAAACATCAAATATTCTAAATTTGTTAATTTTCTAAAATAGGTGATTCTCCCATAAAGTCTTTTTAAGTGATAACTTTTAATATTCTATTATCGTTTTCAAAAAAAAATCTAACCGATATATAATAAATATTAATCTCATTACATTATCAATTATTTAGTTTCATTAAATCAAATTTATATTTAATGTAAATCCACATAAGAAATTTTCTTAACATATTAATCTTTACAACTTAATTATAACTTGACTAATCATAATCAACGTAATCAAACTCCAAAAAAGGTCCCTCTAATTGTAACATGCTGGTACCATACCTCTTATAAAATAATTCAATCAAAATAAATATAAAAAAAGTAATGTTTTATGTATATATTTTTTATATAAAAATTATATGTCATTATATAATTGAATATTATTTTATCTTTAATTTAAAATTATGTAGTTATATAATAACACATTATTTATATATCTAAATTATATATAAAAAATATAAATATATAGTTTTATTGATATACAAAATAAAAGCACATGCCACATCTAAAAAAGAAAATCAAAACTATAAGTAATTTCTAGTAGAGCTCTAACTTGTCACTTGTGTGGTCAAATTACCTGGTAACCTAATTAAGACTAGACTGGACTTAATTTCTAGTAGATATTTTATTTTATTTAGAATAACTAAACAAGTCAAAAAAAAAAATGGCTGTCCTTTTTTATTAATAAGAAACCTTTATTGGATCTGGTCATTCTTTCAAGGTTGGATTACCAATATTAAGTAGGTAAAATCTGTATCTAAAAGTCTAGTGACCTATTTTATTAATACTATATCAATTAAATTAACAACTTGAATTTGAAATTCCAGTGGCTTTTAGCAAGCTTATTTAAACCTGAGGCCCATTATTATTTAGATAATTGTCAGCGCCCAACTGCCATCCTACGACTCACCAGATATGCCTACATCTTTTATTTGGGCTCAGTCTTTCCAGGTTAATTAATCACATGTGACTTGGATTTTAAACATAAATATTAAGACATTATTCATATAAGGGCACCGGACTTATTTCCATATTCAAAGTATAGCGAAATCTTAAAATTTTAACTTTTAATTTAAAAAAATTTAAATACTTTTATATAAGATAATTTGTGTTAAAAATTTTAGTTAGAGTTAAAGATAAAATCATCATTTACTAAAAAACATAAAATTTTATTATATTTTTCTTTTTAAATTTAAAAATCTCATAATTTTTTTCAATTCAAAATTTGAAAAATGATAATTTCTTTTTTAGGGTTTTTTTCTCTTCTCTTCTCTTTGATAATGATTTATTGTCTTTAACTATCAAACATCCTCCTTATGACCTTATCTCTTCTCCTAGTCTCTCTCCCTTTGCTTTCTGACGACTTTTCAGACAATTTTCATTTGAAAAGTCATTAGAGAGCAAAGGGAGAGATACAAGAATGGAGATAAGGTTGGAGGGAGGACGACCAACTATCCAAGATAGCGAATTATCACCAAAGAGAAGAAAAAAAAACCTAAGAAAAACATTATCACTTTTCAAACTTTTGATGAAAGAAATTTGTGAGATTTTTAAACTTTGAGAGAAAAATGTGATAAAAGTTTAATTTTTTTAATAAATAACAATTTTATTTCTAAACTTAACTAATATTTTTAATATATATTATCATATGGGTGAATATTTTGGTTTTTAAAAATTTAAAAGTAACACTTTAGTGGGATTTCACTATACTTCAGATGTGAACAAGTCTTTCGGCCTTCATATAATCGGAATCACGCCAATCATATGTACATGACTAAGCCCAACCCCACTTAGGCCTGCAATAGAAGTTGGACATTAAAGCCCACAAACACAATGTTAAGTTTCGAAGCAAATATTATAGAGGAATAATAAATAAGCATAGTCAAGAATTGTAAGAGATGATGGATGGACTTAAAATTAAATCACATAACCATCTTAAAAGTCAGTCTTGACGTCTGAGCATATTATCACAGAGACAAACTCAAAGGATGACCATAGAAAAGGTCACCCACCAGAACACTTTCCGATTGTATTTTCTTTTAAACCATATCTTACTTGTTCTCAATAAGAATGCTGGATCTCAGTTGTTCTTGTATTGAATTTTAAAAGTATTAAACGTCAATGACTCTTCTATTTCTATTTACCAGTCGCAATCATGGACAAGTACTGATTTGCTAATATCCTTAAATGAAGTGGACAGCTGATGACCAACATCAATGGTGCATTAGAGAGAGAAGAAAAAAAAAGAAAAAAGGAAACCCAAATTGCATGTCATTTATGCCATAGATGGATGATTAAGCCAAGAGTTTTCTAAATAAACGGGGACAAAGATAAAAAGAGTTGTTTAAAATGAGCAAGAATAAGTTAGTTATGTCAAATTGTCAAATTTTACTTGTAATAAAGTTAGATTTGAATCAAACTAAGCTCAAATAAAGTAAAACTCATTTTCAGGTGGGTTTAGCTCAAATTCATCAAGTACGAAGAAATACTAATTTATGTTCGATTTGGTTCATGATTTAATAGTTCACATTTGACTTAGGTTCATGTAAACTGGCTAAACTCAGCTCGAATTAGTATAAGATGTTTGACCCGTCTTTCCCAAATAATATCATTCTTTTTAGTTTATTTATTTTTTTAATAATACAAGTCATGCTTGATTTATGAGCTGAGCGAGTCGAATACAACCTCTATTCAAGTTTAGACTCAAGTTTATTTTTGTTTTCCTTACTATTCTTTAACTCGTATTCAAGTTTGTATTCATTTATCTTATGTTTATATTTGGATTCATTCGAGTAAATCTCATTTTAAAACAAACTCTAATTGAAAGTAACATATACAAGTTTCCTAAAAGATTAATTGACATTATGCCATTATTAGAGTAGCCTAATAATTTATTATTTTTAAAAATAATAAAAAAATTAAAATACATATCTATGTAACATCCAATGGAAATGATTTAGTATTTGTTGATTTATTGTGATGTAAAGGGGGACAAGGTGACAAGGTAGATTAAGGGGTGTCCCTTCTCATGTGAGGGCATCTAATCGCATGATTAGTGGTTAATCTTTTTATTATTATCATTATTTACTTTCCTCTTTTGTTGGTTTAAATTAAATACAATACAATTTTCTCACTGTATAGTTTTGGTAGGGCAATAATTATATTTCCATTTTACATTATTATTATTATTCTCTAATAATAATATTTTACTGTAAAATATTTATTAGAAAAATAAATAAGAAATCTATTTATTAAATTTTAATAATAAATAATACCAACCAATCGAGAATCAAAGTTAACCCCGATCAAACGATTTTCCCGATGAATCGCCAACTCATAAAAGTACAACTCAGATCAAACCTCTTAGCGGGCCCCACTACCACTTGCCTCAACAGCAGCCCCTCTTATTTCTCAGTTGATTTGAGAAAATAATTTAATTTTCTTTCTTTCAGTTAATAATAAATAAATAAATTGGACTTCTCATTTATTTATTTATTTTAAATTTTCATTTCGTTTCAATAGATGTAAACGGTGAGAGATTCGATCTCAGAGGACCTCCAAAGACTCGACAGAGACGACGGAATCTGAAACTCTCACCATCTTTTCATTGGTTTTGTCGAACATCTGAAACCAACTAATTCTTCAGTGTCTTCTTATTTCGATGAACTACTAATTATATTTCATAAGGCACTTGTCGCCCAGCTCAGTCCGATGCTGTTTTGTTACTTTTGTTTAGCCAGGTCAGAATCAGAATCAGATTTAGTTCTTGTTAGTTCGTCTGCCTTCTACTCTTGTCTCACCCGAACCCTAGCTTTTTGGCGTGTGTATGTATAGTTGCATCATTCAATTTTGTTTTTACGTTGTTCTATGATGGTTGTTTATTTTATTTATTTTTGTTTAGTATATATTGCCTTCCTCTTGATTTATAGCATTGAGATTACGGGCTTGCTTGGTATTTGGATTGTAATATTAGAGAGACTGATTTTTGTTCTCTTGGAAGTTCAGAGTATCTAAATGATGCGGAAAATGTGGTGTTAAGTTGTAATTATTTTTTTTGGAATTTGTTTTGCAAACAAAACAGTGGGCTCGTTAGACTCGATACTTTCTCAACTTTCTTCATTTTTCGATATCATTTCTGGAAACTCTTTCTAGAATGTGAATCTTATATGTTTCTGTTTGGAAATGGGCCAGACATGCATTATTTTCGATGTTAGAGGCTTTGTTAATACAATACATGCACACTTCCTATGGGGTAATCAATTGGAATAGTCAGGACCAACTGCTTTGTTGGGAGGCATGAGTCAACAAGTTTATGGTTTCCATTATCAGTCAGGGAGGTTTTTAACTTAAACATAGTTAAAATTGCTTTTCTGTGAATGTGACTGTTCTGCTTATCAAACTTGGGCGTGAGAATACCCATGCCGTTAATTTTGTTATGTGTTGTGAGTCTCTGCCGATGCTTTTTGCAATCGTTTTGCTTCGTTTTTCTGAATCATGTTTTATGTTTTATGAACTATATTTGAAAAAACAAGATGATTAATGCTTATTTTCTCCTGCAGGTTATAGTCTATCCAAATTTCCAGTATTTCAGTTTTGTAGGAGTTACAGCTTATTTATCTCTTCTTCCTTATTGGATCTTTTTATCACATTTGCAAAGGACAGTCTTGGGTTGGATTTTGGAGTGCATTTGTCAGTTTGTAGTTGTATAATATCGGTTTGCAGACTGCAAAAGATACAGGATATAGAACTTCAAAGCTGCAGACTTTCTTTTTTTCATTGCCTGTGTTACATGCCTTCTTTATAGTGCTTAAGGTGGTCTTACTTTTGTTTCACATACCTTATTTTGTTTTTCACTGCCGGTTGAAATAGTTAAGTGTACTAGATATTGGATATAGCATCTTGTTTGGATGATATGTTTGGTAGATGCTAATACAATTTGCTAGTATTCAACTGTTTTTGTGATTATCCAAGTTTTTGGGAGGTTATATGGTAATGCATGCAAGGATTATTGGTTAAACACTCATCTTGATGAGGTTACTTGATTCACATGCTGTTTGATGCTGAGAAAAAGGAAATGCTCCCCAATTGGAAGAAGTGCCACATCAGATTGACTCCCATGTGCTTTTTATATGTTTTATCGATCTTTTCTGGACCATTTTGGAGTAAAGAGGATGTTAAAAGTGTACTGTAAGAAGAGAACATGGAGTATGTTTTGGAGAAACGATTTCCTCTCAATGCCAAAGATTATAAATTATATGAAGAAGTTGGTGAAGGTGTCAGTGCCACTGTCTATAGGGCACTCTGCATTCCACTTAATGAAATAGTTGCTATCAAGGTCCTTGATCTGGAAAAGTGCAATAATGACTTGGTAAGTGTACTATTTTTTTATGAGCCTAATGTGCTACAAATACACTTTGTCTTCTCTATTTTGGGACATATAAGTAAAGAAAAGAAGAATCACTCTACTAAATGCTTTATCTGTCCTCGAATGTTTGCCTGTTTTATTATTTTCATAGTGCTTACCAAGAGCAGAACAGAATGAAGCATTGCTCTTTTTCCTGTGATATGTGATATATATATATATATATATATATATATATATATATATATATATAAACTTTGTAAGTTCTATTAAGTAACTGCTTAATCTAAAAGCTTAAATTTATAGGTAATTGGTCAACACTAGTATTTATGCTCGAACATGCCCCTCACGGGCAATGCATGTGGATTGAGCACAACCACAATTACATCAACTAACATCTACATATGGAACTTATTATAATTTAATTAATCCACAGAGGGACTTGTGCTTACGGCCACTTGATCAACTTTACTCTAGTACTATGCTAAGTAACTTCTTGCTAGAAGCTTAAACTAGATAAGAGTTACTATAGTAATAAGCTTGTGTTTCAAGTTTCATTGCTAATGCTTTACACATACAGTCCTTAGTTCTTTTAGACTAAATCTGTTATGTTTATAATGTTATATGTGGTATTTTGCCCCTTGATTGAATGTTAAACAATCCATTTCTACATCTATAAGGTTAATTGGATTCATTATCTACGAATGCATGTCTAAGACTCTTAATATCATCTAGTATTCTATAGGAAATATGTTCTTCATCACATTAAAGAGTTTTCCAATGGACAGGACGGTATCAGGCGTGAGGTACAAACAATGACTTTGATTGATCATCCAAATTTACTAAGGGCCCATTGCTCTTTCACTGCTGATCACAGCCTTTGGGTTGTGATGCCATACATGGCTGGGGGATCATGCCTTCATATCATGAAATCGTCTTATTCAGAAGGTTTTGAAGAGTCTGTTATTGCTACTTTATTGAGGGAGACCCTCAAAGCTCTTGTTTATCTTCATTCTCATGGACACATCCATAGGGATGTGAAGGTATTGTACTTTACCTGCTTATTTTAGTAGTTCCATATTGCATTTTATTATCATTAACCTGCAGTCTGGAGCACTTCTCCTTATAATAATTAGAATTGTTAGTACTGCATGAAAATTATTGGAAACAAGTAGTCATAGAACTTCATAGTGTTATAGGGATGCTCATTAGCAGATTAGAACAGGGAACAATTATAGAAAGAGATACAGATGTTATGAGGAATTTTTTCAATATGATATTGCATCTAAGTATAAGTTTCCTATTTGTTTTCTGGTATCTCACTTATCTTGATTTGTTACTTGGGAACCAATTCAGAAGTCACTACTGTGATGAATGTTTTTTTGAAAATGGATTATCTTTTATCTTCTAGTGAAGGCATCAGCATTCTTATCTCTGCTCATCTGGTTTTATAAATTGTTACATTATTGTTTCTTTGTCAGCTTGTGTATAGCTTGTTTCATGTTGTTTGGATACTGTTTTGTTTTCTATCATTGTTTTTTCTTGTGTTTTCCTATTTTGTTTGTGGTTTTTATTTAACAATTAGTATTTACAGTAATAATGTTTCCTGCAGTCGGGGAATATATTGATGAATTCTAATGGTGCGGTTAAGTTAGCTGACTTTGGCGTATCAGCATGTATGTTTGATACTGGAGATAGGCAACGTACCAGAAATACTTTTGTTGGAACTCCATGCTGGTTATTTTCTTGCTTGTTGCTTGAGATTTCACTGCTTTGTTATTTTGTGGAACAAATAAATTTAATCTATACAGACTTGCATGTATCTACTTTTTTCACAGGATGGCTCCTGAAGTGATGCAGCAATTGCATGGATATGACTTTAAGTGAGTGGATTGCCTTTGTTTATTTATTTTTATTTTTACCTTTTTCAGTTTTGCTAGTTTTTTTATGTTGAAATGTTCACAAAATTTATTTGTATAAACAGAGCAGACATCTGGTCATTTGGAATAACTGCTCTGGAACTTGCTCATGGCCATGCTCCCTTTTCAAAGTATCCACCAATGAAAGTAATTTTCATACTTGAAGCTCTCCATAGATGCCTACTGTGTTGGAATTCAATCTCTTATTCTCTTATTTAAATGCAGGTTTTGCTGATGACCTTACAAAATGCACCTCCAGGTCTTGATTATGAAAGAGATAAGAGGTTCTCAAAGGTTTGTGTTCAGCATGCACTTTTTGACTGATATCCTTGGATTTTTCTGAAATTTCAACCTAACCTCTTTTGAAAATGCTTCAAATTTTCTAGTCTTTTAAGGAGATGGTCGCTGCTTGCCTGGTAAAGGATCCAAAAAAACGCCCAACATCAGAAAAACTTTTGAAGCACCATTTCTTTAAACATGCACGTTCAAACGATTATCTGGCTCGCAGTATTCTCGATGATCTTGCTCCATTAGGTGAACGTTTTAGGATGCTGAAGGTCTCTTGCTTATTCCATATTTTTCTTTCGGCATTGCCGATTTCCTTGTGAAATGAGTCCTAAACTTCCTCTGATCTCTTATGTTCAGGCAAGAGAGGCAGATCTACTGCAGAATAAGGCTCTCTATGGGGATAAAGAGCAGCTATCACAGGTGAGGAATTTATCAATTCTAGTGTAGAACATCAGTGCCTACTATTGTGTCAACAATTACTGGTGTGTTTTGGGCTGTTATGAGAAGAGGATTTTCCTTATTGGGAAGAAGGAATATTTCAGAAATTAATCACTTTGTTTATTGTGTCATCAGTTTTGTTTATGAAACTAATGAAATTATAGTTAAATTTATAGTTGGTCCAGGTACTAATAGAACAAAAATGTCTAAACAACTAGAAGAACGCTTCCTGCTTTAATAAGACAAAAAGGGTTTCATATTCTGCCCCATAAATTTTTCTTCCTCCACCAATATTCTAACCATATCATTGCATGCAACTCTTACATATGGCATCTAAAATAACGTTTTCCTTGGATAGAGTCTGCTAACCAAATTAATGTTGTCCTCATTTTAAACTCTGTTTACCTTGCAGCAAGAGTACATAAGGGGGATAAGTGCCTGGAATTTCAACCTTGAGGATTTGAAAAGTCAGGCTGCGCTTGTAAGTAGTCTCAGCCATCATTTTGATGTCTGTTTAATCTATTTCCCTGCTGTTTTAGTGGTGTAAAATTAGTTTTCTTGTTTTTTACTATAACAAAAACACTGTGTTTCCTGCAGATCCAGGATGATGATTTTACAACAAATGAAGAAGATCCAACTGGGAGTGGAAAGCAAAGGGACAGTAATGAAGATGTTGGGGTTCCAGCAGAAAGGCTGTCCCCGAAGAGAGCTAACCATTCAAGTGGTTCACCAAGTCAGGTGGCATGGGCTAAAGTATTGTCTAGGTATTTTTTTTTTTTCATTTGATTATATCATCAGAGGTTCTCATTTTCCTTTTCTTTGTTTCAGGATGGGTTCAACAATCTTCATGATTTGGGGTCACTTCCTTTATTTCCCATCAAACCATTGCAAGCACTTAAGTAATAATTGTTTCCCTCTCATTTTAGTTGCTAATAACTTCATTTATATCATTAGCTGCCTTCAAGGGTAGTGGATTGTATTTTCATTTTGATACTGCTTCTGCATTGAGTGGAATGCAGAAAGAAATGTTGATTTAAGCTTTTTTTCCCCCCACTTCATTGATATTATCTTCTAACCATATCAATCTTCTGCATTTGCAAAAGCAAATTGCAAATGAGAAACATAGAATTTTCTCTCAAATTGTTTCCTTGATTGATGCAGAGATTGTTTTGATATTGGTGAGGATGATGAGGGTGAGACAAGCCCTGTTTGGAAGGATACTGCCCAATCAGATGAGCAACAGTTTCTTCGGAATACCTCACCAGGGGCCTTGGACCAAAACACTGGAAGAAATGAGGGTGAAAATTCAGGGCGAAATAGCTCTCTGCCATATCATGCCATTTCTGGGCATAAAAAATTCTTGAGTGGTTCACTAATACCTGATAATGCTTTTTCTCCTAAGAAAGTTATTGGTGAAGGGGACAGGTAAGTTTAATCATGATTGTAGTTGAATTTTCTCCTAGTTTATTTGCTACAAGGTTCATTAATATGAATTTATGATCAGGTTAATTTTTCCTTCTTTGTTCACTTATACGAAAAATAAATATTATACCATTCCACTTTTAGCTTTCTCTCAATTGTATACTGCTTGCTGAAATTGAGTTTTGTCACATTCTGCAAGCTCTCTTCAAATTTTATCAGAATTCTTAGCTATATTATTTAGCATTTTAGCATATAAATTGGAAACTTTACATTAAAGCCTCCTAAAAAGTTATTGCAAGCTGCTTGTCCTTGAAATAATGAAATTCTTAGATTCAATGATTCAAAAGGATTTAGTTTTTCATTGTTTTTCCACCTGCCACATCTTTATTTTTGAATGCACACTGTAAATTTGCTTATTTGATTTGTACAACTCACTCTTCTTTTTGATAGATGCATAATATAGTTGTTTTGAGACACATTAAACTTATAACCTATGCCACTTTCTTTTTTTGACTCTCTGGAAAGCATCATGTAAACTTGGGTCAGAATTGTTGGGTTGCTTGGAACCTATGTTGGATGAAATGCCTGCTTGAAAATGCCAGGACATGATATATTAGTATTAGAATAAGATTTGGTCTTGGATGGTGACAGATGACACACAATGGCAAAATGGATTCTTTATATCAACAGCCTGTCTGCTGTCATGATTTGCTGCACAAAGCTATGCACTGATTGATTTTTATTAACTATAAATTTTTTTCCTTTTCATGCACTTGAGTGAAAAGCCTTGTTTATGCATATGAAATAACTCTGGTCTGTTGGAAATATTTGAAGGGATTCTGTGCAGCCTAAAAATCAAACTGAGCGGAATCATAGTGGTTCATTGTTTTATCGCCAGAGAAGAGATGCAAATATTGTTCCTTTGGGTATATCTGTCGTGATTTCATTGCTTTATGATTTCTTACAACTTAAACTAGAGGCATTATTATTTTTTATACTTTATAATGAGTCTTCTATTTTTGTGTCGCATCTGTTTATGCAGCCGAGGATACGTCAGATGGAGCATTGGTCCAACGCAAGGGACGCTTTAAAGTTACTTCAGCAGATTTGAGCCCCAAGGTATCTTTACACTAGCTGACTAATTTGACATCATGTACCCTTTAGTTAATATTTAAATGATCCATTTGTGTTGTGCTGCTTCCTTAAGAAACTCAAGGTCTTAACATGTACCAATATCAGTTATACCATATGTTATGCCTGTTATTTTATAGTCATTAAAATAATGAGGGTGTGTAGGTTGTCTATTCCACTGCTTTTGTTGGTTCTTAGCGTCAACTTTTTATTCTACTGAAGTTGAAACTCTTAGAAATCTACATAATGGTAAAAGAATAATAACAAAAGTTAAAAAAAAAAAGGCTATCAATGGTTATCTTTGCTGTATTATCTATCAATTTGCCATGCAGTCCATAAAAAATGAGAATTGATGACGTACCATTTTGTAAAATTATTTGCTCCATATTCTTTTCAATTGGCTTGATTAAACTTTCTCAGTATTTTATGCATCTGACTTACTTGTTTCAGTGATTTCCCTTTTATTGCCAGAAATCAATGATCATTAAAGTTTTAAATTGGTGCTTGTATGAATATTTCAGTGAATGATGGTTTATCCTGTTCAGATCATCCCATGGACACATATTATGTCTTCGTTCATGTATTTGCTGTACACATTTTTTTTGCGTGCATATGATACATTAATGAGTTTGTATTTATTGATTTTTGTGACTGACTTTAGAAATAATATGCGTGGAACTTAGCAATTTATCTTTTAGGCAATGGCTTTATAACCATTGCCATTATTTTCTTTCATTCAGGGACCTATAAACAGCTTCTTTAGCCCAGTTAGTGGAGGTTCAATGAGTCCAACAGCTCCAAATTTTACAGCTGCCTCACTTCTTGCACCCCTGCAGTACATATTGCAGCAGAACACTGCACAGCGGGTATTTTTTTCTATTTGTATGCCCTATTTTGTACATTTCATAATTTGTCTTTAATATATATTCTTTTTTTTTTTTTGTATATTTATTTGACAGGAAGAGATTATTAAACTGATCAAGTATGTGGAAGAAATTTCTGGTAATGCTTGCCATATTGCTCCCATTCATATTTTACCACTTAATTATCCATACAATAACTTTCTTGGCTGTGACTTCCTTTCTTTATCAGGCAAGTCTCCAGAATTGCCCGAGTTTGCCACTGTGGACCTCTTACAGGTATTTGGCATCTCTCTCTCTCTCTCTCTTACGCTAGAAAAGGCCACAATCAATGTTTACTAGGGATACAATCACTATAGCTTGATAAGGTAGTTTAATGAATACAAGATAACACATTATTTTCTCTTTACAAACCCATTCAAGAAGATTATGACTGATCAATTGACCAACAAAATTACTTTGTGATTTGTTGCGTTGAAACATAAGAAGTGAGTAATCTGCCTTTTTTAGTTTCTAAAAAACCCCTGAGACAATGATCCATCAGAGTATAGAATAGTAGTTGTTGGGTAAAATCTTAGGGATTGCTAAACCTATCTAATTCTGCATTAATTTTATTGCAAAACATATTCACAAAAAATAGTAATCAAGTAAAAAAAAATTAAAGTTTTTGTGAAAAAATAAAATCTATTGTGTCAAAACTATTATTGATCAGTAATTTAGCTGTTCAGTGCTGCTTTTCCAGTCTAATATAATCTTTGTGGCAACCAGAATTGCAGAGAAGTTGTATTTTAAAGTCTCGGTTTCTAATGCTAAGATTAATGTTGCTTGTGTGGGATTATTATGTTAGGTTTAAAAAGAATTTATTTTTCCTTTTTAATGTTTTAATAGGAATGCTAGTGTGGAGGGTTAGGAATTGGTCCTTTGCAATTTTATTAACGGTATTTACTTTGTACATGTAGATTACTCCGGCTTCTACGAGGGAGAGGGAACTACAGTCTCAGATGAGTCTTTTGCTACAGAGGTATGAGATGAAATTTTTAAAAGAATAAGAAATGTTGTTATGCAGTTTTTTATTTCAGTAAATTTGACTGAAATTCAATTATTATGCCAGACTTGGAAGCCTTACGGAAGAATTGCAGAGGCAAAAATTGAAAAATTCTCAGGTATGCATTGAAATAATCTTAACTTGATATTCAAGTTCAACTTTGTTATTTGGTCTAAATGGTTGAATTTCCTGTATTCGCATCTGTAGTAGGTATGAGAGAGGAATTAGTAACCACCTCACAAACTTGTACAAATTGAGGTGGTAACATTTGATTGGGTAATTTTGAAATGAAAGAAAAAGTAAACAATTATATCACTTAATCACAAACTGTCACCTCAATTTGTGCAAATAAGTCTGTAAAATTTGTTTTTATATATAGTTTAATTTCTTGACAAATATAAAAGGGCAAGGAATATTATGTTATTCTTTGTTGACTTTTGTTTTCTTTGGCTTTCTAAATCTTTATTTTCATCGATGATCGACAAATTATAGCTTGGATTTGAGAGGATCGACAGATTATATATGCCAAACAATGTGGAATCTTTATTGCAATTTTTTTTTTTGGGTCAATTCACATCTTGTTAATAATGAGACTAGGTATCTAATGTTTTCTTTTCTCTGCAGTTAGAAAAACGATTGAATACTTTGACCAACAAAGAGGGAAAATAAGAAAAGAAAGTGAAGCTGAAGGTAATATTGATAAATTGAGGGCTTGATGGGAGTTGATTGTGATCCTGCCAGGTAATCATTGGATTGTATTTTTAGTGTACCATATCCATATCCATATCCGTGAACGCAGAAATTTTGAGATGTCATGTGTTGAGTCTCTTTGTGTGTAACATGTAATTTCTTTGCATTATATTGTAATTAATATATATACACAATCTCTCTTTTGGTCGCCTCCCTTTGTGGAACCAACCACATGATCATGCCTAGAAATAGAATTCAAAAAGTTCCTTCAACTTTTGTTTTTCACGAAATGTTTGTTGTTTGTTCTGTTTCATGACCAATAGAACGTAACTGCCAGCAAATTGTTGTTCCCCGTATGTCTAGTGGTCGGATGGCACATCTTCTGTATAGAGTTGTTCTAAATTTTCATTCCAAGTAATATATAATTAGGGGCATTTTGTTAAATAACTATTTATCTTGGGGTTATTCAAAAATAATCCCCAATCCAAGGATTATTTATTTCTTGTGATTAGGCTTCAACAAAAACACTCTTTTATATAAAGCGGGGGGTTTAAGTGATTGATTTTTATGTTGGTTAAGCCAGGGTATACGTGAAGTCTAGTTGTTAATGGGTAGTTTGGGCTTAGCTCGAGGCTTAACTGATGTTGAGTCATGTGTGAGCTTAAGGATGGCTGACTCGGTGATCTCACGAATTTATTATTCGGTTTAGATAAGATATCAATAAATTTTAAAATTTATGCTTATATTTCTAATATCTTATTTTTGTATTTTAAGTATAATGAATAAATAATAAATATATAAATTATACCGTTAAAATATAATAATATAACAATTAGACAGTATATTATTATATATAATTTTTTGAGTTAAATTTGAGTTAATCAAACTTATCTCAAGTTTGAATCAAGATTTTCATTATAATTTGAAGAGTAATGTTTTGTGTACTCATTTTTGGTACATAATTCATGTATACAGTGATGTGTCATCATGTAATTAAGTGATTTTAAAATATGTGTATTATATGATAAAGAAATATTCAATCATATGAGAACACTTTATTTGTGTACTTAAATTATGTAGCAAAAATAGGTGTTTTATTGTAATTTGAAAAGCTAGTAGCTCTGGCTCTTTCTAAAGTGGGTCGATGCTTTAATTCGTACTTGACTGGGCTTATATTGAGTATACACTGCCTAGAACTAATATAAATTTTAATGGTGGATAAAGGTGTAAAAATTTCAGTTAGGCACATTTTCGGCAGAAAAAGTCCTTGTCATCCTACTAATTTAGATGCGGGTAATTATAATAATATTATGTATATATATATTTTTGATACATAATTTAAGTATAAAAATAATATATTATTATATAATTGAATAATATTTTTATTTTTAATTTAAAATTATTTAATTATATAATAATATAATATTTTTATATAATTGTATATAAAAAAAATATTTTATATATAATTTTATTAATGTAAATATTCTGCGTCACATAATTAGCATGCATAGCTGTCTTGTGTTCTTCAGCCCTGGCATCCCGTTTAACTGCACTCCGTATTTACTTGAAGGCAAAGTTAAAAAGAAAAAAAGGTTAGATTCTATGGAAAATATCAAACTTTGAATTGTAAGGACGATTAGTCAAAATATTCATTGATTTTTTTAGGTAGTAGGTAAATTATGTGGCGCTTGAAAATTGTGATAAGCTTATCGAGCACAGCAAAGTTTTAGGGTTTTGAAATTTGGTTCGGGGGTTGTTATGTCCAGAAGAAATGTTCTAGAAGGCGAGAAAAGAAAAGCCAAAGGGTCAACAGGTTGAGACCCGTGGGTTCTTAATTTTAATTTAGAATTAATTATAATTCCTAACCCCACTTAACAAGAATTTAATTATTGTTTAATAGTAAAAATTACATTACTTAAACAAGTATTCTCAAAAACCGTCCATTCAATTTTCATTTACTACTATTCTTAGTCCAACATTTCATATAACTAAATCTCTGCTTCAATGCTGACTTTCCATTTCTTTCTTTCTTTCTCTTTTTTTTATTGTTAACATCAAAACAATCTTATATACCAAACCCTATTTCCAAAATTTCAATTAAAGATACAATCAATCACTGTATCAGATAAATTAAATAAACATAAAAGAGACTTGAATTTATATCTTCTTTCCAAAAATTCTAATACTCAATCAATTTTACTAATCTTTGAAGTTTACATTCATTATTGTGGAGTAATACTACATAACATATAATAAAACTTTATATACATATTTTTAGTATATAATTTAGATACACGGATAATGCGTCATTGTGTGATTGAATGATTTTAAATTAAAGATAAAATAATATTCAATCATATAAAGATACATCATCTATGTAACTAAATTGTATATAAAAAAACATGTACACAGAACATTACTATACTATATTTCCCAAAATATACATTCCAAATGATACCCATTTATTATATACATCTCATTGCTATATAGAATTACACTATCTCTTGCAATAAAAATTTAGATAATACTACTGTATGGTATTAATATATATATATAAGGCTGTCTTATTTCTATTAGTTATAATTATTATGTAGAAACTATCTTATTTAAGACAAAAGATTTGAAATGAGTGGCATTATTCATTGTAAATAAATATCTTTGATTTTTATATCCAAATATATAAAAAAAAAATAGAGAATCATCTTTATCAACATATGGATTATACAAAAAAAATATTTATTATTGATCTAAAAAAGATCTTATCTTGTAAGTGATAACAAATATTTTTAATTATTTACCCGTTTTTTAATAACGTTTCCAAAATCAACTTAATTGATTATCTTTGGAAATGTATTAAAATAAACTTAAAAAATTATTTTTAGATTAAACTTTTAATTTGATATTTTATTTATTAATAGAGGTTAAATCATTTGAAACAGGCCGATAAATGATGGCATAATTTAAGAATAATCCCGTCAAATAAATCAGATTATTAATAATATCTATTCCTTCTTAAATAAAGTAGATAAACATCAACTATCTTGGTATTGATACGTTGCCAGCGCGTGCATACTGGCCATTCAACACGTGATGGAGCCATTCCTCTCTTTTACTTAACCACTCAGCTCCGATCTTTCAGACTATCCTACCCTAGCCGACCCGACCCATTAACTTTCACAAACAACGGATTTTGCTATTATCTCTTATTACATCAACGATAGTGATTTATTTATTTATTTTTGTTATTTTTTTTTGACTTGTTCAATAACTTTTAATTCTTTTATTACTAAAACTATAACTCGACCCGAGTGAGCCAACGCAAACCCAAGTCAAGCGGCGCTGAGCTGATTTATAAAGTCTTTAACTCTTCAACGCCATGGCAAAATTTTAGCATACTTTTTGCATGACGAGCCACTTGTTATCTATTTCCACTTTAGATTCTTGTTCCTCGTTTAGATATTTAACTCAAACGCTTTCACAACCTAAACCAGCTTGTGAATTTTAAGTGTTACTGTCTTCTTCTTCAGCTCCATCTATTTCAGATTTCAGAGATGGGGTTTCTGCAGACCCAAGAGAGCAAGAGGATGGAGATTGAGGAACTCCGCCGCATATTGGTGGCATGCGCCAGCGTTAACAGAAGGAAAGACGATGAAGAGCTCAGAGGGTTGCGTGTCAGAATGGATGATGATGAGCGCCGCCGTGATATGGTGGTTTGTGTGACCAGTGGCGTTTCGTTCTTGGGTTTGGCGATTGTGAACCGGCTGCTGCTTCGTGGATACTCTGTTCGAATCATTGTTGATAATCAAGGTAATACTTTTATCTAATTATAATTTTATTAGATTTTCGAGATAAATTAATTATTTGGCTTCCTTCTAAAAGGAAAAAAAAAAAAGGTTTTTATTTTTTACTTTTTTGATTAATTCAAATACCATGTATTTATTATCAACTCTGTTTCTTAAAGGACTAGTATGGTAAACTTCCCAATTGTATTTGTTTAATATCAAAGAGATCTTCTTCTTAGTTTTCTCAATTCAAATTTCTTAATAAACCTTCCTCCCCCTTAAACTTTTCGGAATTCAGTTGATGAAATTGACTTTATGAACTGTATGATTGAATAAATGGTGTAATTTTGTTTAAGGAAGCAAATGGAATATTTTAGTGCAAAATTGAATGCAATATGCTCACGGTTGATTCTGTTTGGAGTGGCTTTAACTTTAATAATAAATGCAGAAGATATAGAGAAATTGAGAGAGATGAAAAGTTCTGGGGAGATGGAGACGTATAACAATAATTTGGAAGTAGTTACTGCAAAGCTAAATGAAGTTGAGGATATGGTGGAAGCATTTGAGGGCTGTCGTGGCATCTTCCACACTTCTGCTTTTGTTGACCCTGTTGGCCTTTCTGGCTACTCTGTAAGCCCCTGTTCATTCCTTTAATTTTGCCCATTTATCCTCACATATTATTGCTTGATATGGGAAAGGTGGGTGAGTGCATATAATTGGGATTTACCCTTTGGTTTTAATTGCATATTGGGTACCACTAAATTATGGGAGTGACAATGTTTTGAATGCTTAATAATTGTTGAATTGATATATTGTTTAATTTTGTAAGATGTCAATCTAATTGAGTTGTGGGATGTGACTTGCTATTCCCTTAAAAGGTGGTTAGATGTCATAAATTTTTTCAATGGCATTATTGGGTAGCTGCACTCTAGCAGAAGTTCCATAAATGAGGTGCCATCTACCAAGAGCTACAGTTCCATGGTTCTGGTACCAACCCAGCCAAATTCTTAAACTAAAGCTGCAGAACCCGCCATTAAACTCTACCGTAAATCTTAAAAAAATGATTCAATATTACTGATTCAAGTTTCTATCATCATTTTTTTTTAGGTCTGTGAATTTTGCAACTGAATCTGAGAATTTAATTCTGGAATTATGTGCGGTCCCAACAAAGATATGATGGATTGAGCGGCATATATGGAGAAGCTTCGTAGGTTTACTAGATCCCTTGTGTTGTTGAAAAAGGAATTAATAATTGATGCCCACATGAAGTTGGTCTCTTGGCTAGGAAAAAATGAGAGTGGCTGGCCATGTCATTCCCACCCACCCTGAAATAATTATACTTGGAAATTATGAATTAGGGAACAAAACTGTGCTTCTGTAAAATTACCCTGTAAACAACTAACCAGTGCTTTGAATTTGATTTTGTTAGAAATGTATGGCTGAGCTAGAAGTGAAAGCAACTGAGAGTGTACTAAAGGCATGTGCAAGAACTTCCTCAGTAAGAAAATGTGTGCTTACATCCTCACTTTTGGCCTGCATTTGGCGAGAAGACCTCTCTCAAGTAGTTAACCAAGATTGCTGGAGCAATGAATCACTCTGCATAAACAAGAAGGTATTTTTCCTTCGCATTTCAGTACAAATTTGGTTTGCATTACATTAAATGATGTAACATCTTACCTAATTAGTTGATTAATATGATTTGATAACTGACAGCTATGGTATGCGTTGGGCAAACTGAGGTCAGAGAAGACTGCGTGGCAAATAGCAGAAGAAGGGGCCTAAAGTTAGCCACCATTTGTCCAGGTCTCATTACAGGTCCTGAATTTTTTCAAAGAAATCCCACAGCCACAATTGCTTATCTCAAAGGTACATATATAATTTAACCCTCAAAATCTACCCATTTAACAACCATTTTATATACAAAATAAGTTTAACCTTCCAATATAGCCCAGCCAGCCATCAGAAGACCTAAGCATCATGTCCCAAGGATCCGCAACCTGTCAATCATACTATTCTTACTTTCCTACCAGTCAGCCAATCACGCTATCCTTACCTTTCCACCAACCCCTTCAATTTCGGTTCCTAATCTTGAGCCTACAGCTCGGTTTGTTTTCCATTGATGGCAAGAATCCGTGAAATACTGGGCTTTTTTTTTTTTTTTTTCCATCCTATTTCTGTTTGCAGAGTTGAAAATGTAGTTTCCATAATAAATCCGATGCAGGTGGCCAAGAGATGTACGCAAAGGGGTTGCTGGCAACCGTGGATATAATGAGGCTTGCTGAGGCTCATGTATGTGTATATGAAGCGATGAACAAGACTGGATTTGGAAGATATATTTGCTTCGATAAGGTGATTAAAAGAGAAGAGGAGGCAGAGAAGCTAGAAAGCCAAGTGGGAATGCCAAAAAACAAGTTAACTGGAAATACAAACATTATTTCAATGCCATTTGAGCTGTCAAACAAGAAGCTTGTAACTCTCATGTCAAGAACACTTAGACCTTGTTATAATCAGTTTTAGAAAGATACATGTGCTCAAGTTTAAAGAGAAATTTAGATAAGGGCAAGTCTTTCCGTTGATTGCCTTACCCATATGTTTACCATTTTCTATGCCTTCAAAATCTTCAATTTATTCCTCTGAAAACTTTGCAAGGAATATTACCTCACATATCTGCTTGTTTGTCACTAGCTAACATTTGATCACCATTAAATCTTCAAAATAAAATGATTAACATAAGGGAGAACAATATCTATGGAGGGAAAATTATTTTTTGAATGTCAAAGGGGAAATCTTGTGAAAAATTATCGTTCTCCCTTAAGATGATCTACAAAATTAAAAATTAAATGGTAAGAAAATAAAAAATTGCTTTTAAAGTTATTTTTTAATTGTGATTCAAAACAAAAGATTAATTTTTTTTCGAACGACAGAGGACCAATACAACTCATCCATAAGACTGCAAATTCTTTAAAGGACATTGCGTTCAAACTGTATATTCTTGAACCAACATCCCAAAACACCGATGCCCATATTACAAGCATAAGACACCGATACGTTCTCGTATAAACTGAAAAAATAGTGAAATGAAAGAGTTGGCTCAGAGAGTTGCTATCTGTGCTCAAAGAAGAGCGGTAAAGCTCTTCTCATACAAGAGGTGTCAGAATATAAAGCACTCTTCATCTTTGCCCATCTACGAACTTAAATTACACAATTCAAAAAAAAAAAAAAAAAACCAATACAAAGAGTAAGATAACGATGAATAATCTAGATAGCGGCTGCATCAGCACCAAAGTTAGGGTTTCGAATTATGATCCGCAGAAGACGACGCCGCTAGTATTTATCAATTTTCTGTGGGCTTTCTGGGCTAGTTCTAAGCCTGGCCCGTTTAATTATTTGGGCCACCGTATACTGTTGAGTTATTTAGAGCAGATCATTTGTCTCAGTATAGTAATTGAATTATGTACCCTATAAGTATACTGATAACTAAATCTTTTGTATTGTATCTAAGCTTATGAAAAATAATGTAATAAAATAATAAAAAATTTTAATTAAAATATTATTATTTTTAAAAATATTATAAATATTGTTAAAAATTTATATATATTTTTTTATTTTTTTAAAAAGATGTATTGATCTGTATAAAAAATATAAATTACATCATAGAGTATATTATATTGTATAATACATTTATTATATCGTATTAATTTAATATATTTTAGAATATATATAATTTTTTATTAGAATTATAACATATCATAAATGTGCATGAATGATTATCAAACCTTAAATAAATCAATTTTTTTTTTGAATTTTCATATAAAAAAAATATGAAGCTGATGAGATGCTGCAGGGAGTCACTGAGTCAGTCAGAAGCAAGAGCACAGTGTCGCGGTGGTCGTATTTCCGATTAGTTTAATGAAAGCTCGACTGTGGCCGCACGTGCAGCGGCGAAAACTCACGTGCATGAGTCATGCAAAAAGATGAACAGACAGTGAGAAAAAGAGGGACAATTTCCTATATTCGCTGTCATCGGGACTGATCAAATCGCATATATATCATTTTCTCATTATTTTATATATATGAATCTCCCCATTTTGTACTATCGGCATTATGCTTTGTTGTTTTTAAGAAAAGGGTTTTAGTTTTACCAGGAGAGTCATCAGTCAGACCCTTGAAAATAATCAAAAAAAAATCTCAGATTCCACAGAGATCATCACAAACTAAGAGAAAGAGAGAGAAAGAGGAAGAGGGCAAGTGGATCCCAAATTAAAATGCTGCTGCTTCATTTCATTTTCACACTGCCATTCTCAGATCGGATCACATTTATTTCTTTCACTCAAATTCATCAGAGACCATCAACAGCTTTCTTTTTTCATTGGGGAAGTGAGGTTAGTTTTCTTTACTTTTAATCCCTTTTCTTCATATGAACCCTGCATCATTCTTCAACCTTTTTTCATTTTGCGATGACTTGCAACAGTGTAGATAGCATTAATGCACCATTGTTTAATTTCTTGTCATCGTCTATGGGGCTATGGCTTTTGCATTTTCAGTGAAATTTTTGCCTTTGGGTTTGCTCTTTGCCTGCTTAGAAATGGCAACAAAATAGTACTGTTACTATTTTGACAGGATTGGACTTCATTTGTGGATCCCATTAGCTCAAGAATTTAATCTTTTAGAATTATTTCTGGTTAATGCAAATTATGATTTATGAATTGTTGCAGAGAGTTTGCAAGGTTTGAAGAAGCCGCTGGGATTTGGTTTTAATTGTTTGTTGATTTGCTGCAGTTTGGAAACTGTAAATTAGCATCTAATTTAAATGCTGGTCAAACCTAGATTTCTGCTCATTTGATTCTCTAATTATAATAAATTAGTTTTGTAGATTTTTAATTATAATTTCTAGTCATAAATTAATATTTATAATATAAGGTTTAAGATGTTGTGTAAGTGGACATATGAGCGGTAAATATTTTGAATATTGTTATTGATTTAAAATATTTATAAAATAGTTGAGAATCTTTATCCAATTATTGTCACCCATGTGCTATAAGTAAATATTTATATAGAATTTTCAAAGTGAAAGTTGGATTCGAACCTTTATTATGCTTATAAAATCTTGATTTATCTAATATAATGATTATGGATTTGATCATTGTATCTTAGATTTATCTATTCAATAAATACAGACAGGGTTCAGTTATAAAAAAAATTATTTATATAAAATTTCATCCAAATAATTACATGTCACAAAAATATTTAACAATTTAAATGCGATTAGATGAGATCTAAACTCCTTATAGAAAATGTATTTGACGGTAAGAATTGTGTATTTTTTTTTTGCATTCAATTTAGGTATTTAATTGAATATTTATTATATAATTGTATGAATAAAAATAATTAAACATTCAAGTGAAATACCTAATTGGATATACATAAAATTACTTTTTTTTTTTTTAAACCGTCCTACGGGAGATGGAGGAACTATGATAAATTACTTTTCTATGAAGAGGCCTTGTAAAGGTGATGCGTTTTGATGAAAATTCAATTCTCATAGGTCAGAGAAGGAATTGTTGCAAAGCCAAATTCAGCAACAGACGAGTGATAGATTTTGTTTAAGGAAAATCAATGAGCCAAAGTTATTACATTAACTGGGTAACTCACTTGGTGTCTGGTCTCATTCACATTCCATTTTCAAGCTCACCTTTTTCTCTCTTATCTCCACCCACAACTCACATCTTTTAGCTTCATTGATAGACATTTCAAAGCCATCATCCTGGAAATCAATATTATTCCCCTAATGTTGAGATAATTAAGGGTGTTTTTGCTTAATTACAAGTGAAGTTTCTGTCATTTAAGGCATTTCCTTTGTCGTCAACTGTTAAAGTAAAATCTAAAATGAACCAAATTTGCTAACCAGTCGTCTTGATTAATCAGGACAAATTCCAAAGAGAAAAATCCAAGTCCCAATATTATTTTCGTTTCTCTCTTTCTCTTTCTCTTTAATTCTCTCTGTGCCTGTTGCTTTTTTGTTACTTGGATAAATGCATGGAGATGGAGGGCTTTATATTTTCCTACTACGAGCGACATTAAAGTTTAAAGCAAGCACTTGAAGATCAAAAGATTTATATATGGTTATGGTGTTGATCTTTTTGCAGGTTTTGAAGTTGAAGTAGTGATAAATATATCATCATTTGTTTATCATTATTCATCAAATGGAGAACCCACCTCGAGTGTCACCCCACAAAGCCGGAAAGGGCGGAGGAGGGCCCACGGGGAGGAGGAGTCGGTACGCCGCTGCCGTTGACGACGGAGGAGATTTGATAGAGTGTTCTGGCAAGTATTGCAGATCATGCACAACCGGGCTGGTTGCCGATTGTGTGGCGCTGTGTTGCTGCCCTTGTGCGGTGGTGAACATCCTGGCGCTGGCTTTTGTAAAGATCCCCTACACGGTGGGGAAGAAATGCTTGGGGTTGGCGAAGAAGAAGGAGAAAACGAAGAAAAAATGCAAGAAACTTGAAGGCTCATCATCATCATGTGGATTTCTAGTAGAGAGAAATTATGGAGATTTGAACAAGGAGAAATTACAGATTGAATCATTTGCATTATTCGGTGAAGATGAAGAAGAAAAAATGGATGGGGGTGTAAACAGTGCAAGATTTGAAGCAGAGAGGATGTGGTTAGAATTGTATCAGATTGGCCATTTGGGTTTTGGAAGAATTTCTTTCACTGGAATTCAACCTCAAGATCAGGAAAATTAAGCAACAAAATTTGTCGTATAAATTATTGTTGTTGTTGTTGTTGTTTTGGATTGTGAAAAAGTCCCAAATTTGTACCCATTTCGGGGGTATATTTAATTTGCAGTCAAATTTAAGCCTGAGTTCTTGAGAAGCAATGTATTGAGAAAAATTGTCCATTTTATTTCTCCTCTGTTTAGAACTCTACAGTGTTTAATTTAATGTTAATTTCTGGGGCGAAGGACTATATCCCACTGAAATTTTAGCATAATTTCAAAAATATACCCGTGACAATTGAAAAACTTAAATATACACCTATGGGTTAACTTTTTCCAAAATTTTCTGTTGGAAAGAAGGGTAAAATTATTATTTTCCCCTAAACTCTACAATCTTGAAAATTTATTGCATTTTCTCTGCATGGTTTAGAAAACTAACATTTTTCCCCTAAGATTAAGTTTTGAAAAGTGATATTTTCCTTCCTTTCAAATTTCTTGGCCAATGATGACAACTCACTCCCACCCGACGATGACTCTCCCTTTGATGCCTTCTCTCCATCTGAAGCCCTCTCCTCCAGTTGGATTTTTCTTAGATGACGAAGGTATTATCCAGACAAATCATCATTGTTTGGATGACAATGACACATCCAAACCAAGGGTTCGTTGTCTTTGACATCTACTCTTGGTCTAGACATATCATCGTCGTATAGACAATGACGATTTGTCTAGATTCAAAGAATGCAAATGAAATCTAGCCAGGGGGAGAGGGATTTGAATGGAGAGAAAGCGTTAGACGGAGAGCTATTGTTGGGAGGGAGAGAACGGTCATCTTTCACAAGGAAATTTGACAGGGGGAAAATGTGTCACTTTTCAAAACTTAATCTTGAAAAAGGAAAATATTAGTTTTCAAATTAAGAGGGGGAAATTGTTATAAATTTTTAAGGCTTTAGTGTTTAAGAAAAAAATAACGATTTTAACTTTTTTTTTAATAAAAAATTTTAACAAAAATTAGGTTATAATTGGATATTTAACTTTTTAAATTATCACAAAAGTATTTTTAAGATTAAACTGGATAGGAAATAGTCCTTTACCCTTAATTTCTGCAACAATCCCATCTAGTGATGGAAGCAGCATTAGAAAAATTTACCTTTAGAAGTGACAAGAAAGAATCTAAAATGAGTTGTGAACTCTGACAATTGAAGATTTTATGTTCCAAATGTAAGGATGAGTTAGTAGAATTGAAGAAGATAAAGTCTTTGGCATGTGAAACAAAATCACTATTCTGGGTTAAAGAATCATTTGAAAATCTCCACTAAAATGGATAACCACCTTTCTTCAAAAGGGTTAAAATCTCATAAAAAGTGCTCTTAAATGTTACTTTTAGTGTGTATTTAGTTTAAGTAATTTTTTATTATTAAAAATAAAAGATTATCTTAAAAAAGATTATTAAGATTAAATTATTATTATTATTATATTTAATAAAAATAGATAAATATAAATAATTATGATATTCGGTTGAAGGTAATAAAATAATATTAAGATTTTATTTTATTTAAATGCTATAAATATATACTTATAATAAAATCAAGATTAATTTAGTATTATTTTAATAGTTAAAGAGAAGATGATAACCTCCTATATTAGCTATTACATCATCATTAACAATAAAAAATTATCAAAATATTTTATTACTGACAAATCAAATAAAATAATTTTAGTAATAAAAAAATAAATTATCAAAGTAATATTTTATTATTGTAAAACAAATAACTCATTAATATTTAGATTAGATTAATTAGTTTAAACGGTTTAATTAAAAATTGGAAGATAGTTTAGTTCTCTTTTAAACCCAGTTTGGATTTTAAATCCGAGTAGTGTCAACATGAAATGGTGTGGGCAATACCATCAACCTATGTTTAGTTTTTATTTTTTATTTAAAATATATAAAAATTATTTTGAATATTTTTTTAATTTTTATTTAAATACTACAATATTTTGACCACCAATCACCAGTCTGATAATTGATTGACTCGAATTAGCTCTATCATGGCGTCAATATCCCATTCAAATATGAAAATATTGTTTTTAAATCACTTGTTCATTAATTTTAATATATTAATAAAATTATATTTAAACGTTTTTTAGTATAAAAATAAGTATACAAATAAATATATAAATAATATATTATCATGTGATTAAATAATATTATTACAAGAATTTAAATCTGATTCAAAAAAATATTTATTTATTTATAATAAAAAATTATTTTCTATTTATTAATTATTTTTTAGAAAAAAAGAAAAGAAAGTCTACAATTTGCTTAATATCCCATAATAATTTAGACAAAAACGGGTGGCAACTTGGGCCTGCACATGTTAGTATTCACTACTATGTAATTACTAAATTACGCTTTCAGTACAATACGCTACATTCATATAGATGATAAATCCCTCCATTCTTGAAGATTGAACAAGCAATCGAGGAGAAACATATACGCAGCAAGATATTGTGTGTTGACTCGGTTACTGAACATTAAGGAAGTGAGTTGAAATGGGGAGCTCGGAGCCGACTCGGATAATGGTGGCCGTGAGTGAGTCGACTATCAAAGGTTATCCGCACGCTTCGATAAGTAGCAGAGGAGCTTTCGATTGGACAATTGAGAAGATCGTGCGCTCTAATACTTCTGGTTTCAAGCTCCTCATTATCCACGTTCAAGTACCTGACGAAGACGGTTCTCTCTCTCTCTCCCTCTCGTTAAAATTACGTATTTGTATTTTTGCGTGTCTGTATTTGTTTTGTACGTGCTGGTTAGGGATTGTGAAGTTAGAATGCTTGTGCGTTTTGAATTGATGAGATATTGAGTTGGTCGTGTTGAAATGAACTTGTAGGAGTTGTTGAAGTAAGTAATTTAAGAGCTAAGGCTGATCTGTGTTGTTTGGAAAATATAAGAAAGGAGAAGGAATGAAGTAATCAGAACGTGGCTAAATTATGGTGGTGTGATTTTCATATGAAATTTAAGTCTTCAGCTGATGTTGTTCGTATGATTTATATTTCGTTTATAAAATCTATTGCCAACAAGAGAATTGAAATAATTACAAACAGCCATTCTTTGGTTCTAGAAGTTGCACTTAACTTACATGTACTTGCTATTGTTAGTATATAGTTTTGTAGCTTTCAATTTTGCAAGTGAGTTCATGAAATGAAACGTTAAAGAAAGTGGGTTCTTCATTTTCATGCCAGACTCATCAGTATAAAATGTACGTGTACTACTGTTGTAATTTTTATTACTGAACAATGTTTGGTAGAGAAAATCAGAGTAACAATCCATTGCTTCAATGAAACATAGGTATCTTTTTTTGGCAATGAAAAAGGGACACAAACATGTTGGGTTTTTGTTTAATCTTTTTTACTTATAACCGTGTGCACTGCCCATGTGAATAGTAAGGAATATCGCCATCCGGTGCTAACTCCATGGGGCACAGGGGAGATAACTATGACTTGAACCATAAAGTAGTTTTGCATATTTTTAATTTGTAAAGTCAGGGAGATGACCTTAGAAAATGTATTTGTTATGTGTCTCTGTTAGTTTAGATGTGTTAGATTGTTTAAGTTCTTTTTAATTTTTTTTAATAGTTTTCTTTGTTTTGATGACCAATTAATTCATAATTTTTTTGAAGAATTTAAATCAAATGTCTTTCTGTAGACATTCTTAATTGTTGATTGACACTTATCCCTCAATGAAGGATTTCTATCCTTTTGGCTATAAAATTGGTTGGATATATTGTCAAATTACTATGTTGAGGTTTAGTTGAATTGTTCTAGGAGCACTACTTTGGAATTATATGGATTACATGAATAATTGATGGGGGAGCGAGACTTTCGACTCGTGGAAGGAAAACAAAGATAAAATGTGAAAATAAAAGAGGTTAAATAAAGATCCAAGGTAAGAGGAAGGTTGGGTGGAAAAGGAGGATAAAGAGAAGAATATGGAGGACTTCAAGCTAACATATTGGTGGAGTACTTCAAGCTAAAAACCGAACCACATCCCGTTTTATATAACATATGCTGGATTCAGAAAGGTCCAAGTATAGAAATAATTGAACAATGTAGGCTACCCTTATCTTTAGGGAAAACCTACAAATTTGAGATCTTTTGTGATGTAGTAGATATGGATGCATGTCTTGTTTTTCTTGGATGCCCATGACAATTTGATATGAATGTTACATACAAGGGTCGAGACAATACTTATTCTTTCATGTGGACTAAAAAACGAATAATTGTGGTTCCTACCAAGGTTGAAGAAAACAATATCACAACCCTATTAACACCTGTCTTGCATCAATAATGACATAGATATAGTCAATTTATGTTGGTCAATTCATGTTAAATCTTGCAATGAGAGAGCTCCTTTAATTACATGTATTTCAAGTGGTCTTGTATATTGAATTGAGCATGCCTTACGTGTCTATGGGCAGCTGAATCCTTGAAGTTTTCTTGTCTTTTGGAATTTCAAGAATTTTCATTACCATTCTTTTATTGATCCGAATGGACAAGAGAAGGAAGCTTTCTGAAGTCAATTCCTGAATTTTTTTCCTTTTTATTCTTGTAAAGAAACAGTCTCAGTGCTTTTATCACATTATGACACTTCTACTTCATCAGGTGCATTGTAACTATTATTTTCTTTCCTAATTTTGCACTTACTGCTGTGTTGCGTATATATGCAGAATGTTACTTGACATGGTATATTGTAACATGATTTGGCTAGGCTTTGATGATACCAACAGAATATATGCATCTCCTGAGGATTTCAGAAACATGCGGCATGGGGACAAAGTGAGAGGGATTTGTCTGCTGGAGTATTTTGTTAACAAATGTCATGAGATCGGGGTAATGGATTAATTCATTTCTGATTTTTTGATCATCCTCTCTCTTTCGTGTGCACATAGACATGAGAACCACTCATTCCATCTATCAATGGCAGAATGAATATTTTGGGGGCAACTAGAACTTGTAGTTAGATTACTTCTGTCTCCCTTCTTACATTTCATAGTTATTGTGTATATATCAAAATGCTTGTAGATTGCTTGCGAAGCATGGATCAAGAAAGGGGATCCCAAAGAAGTTGTCTGCCGAGAAGTGCAACGAACACATCCAGATCTCTTGGTTGTGGGAAGCCGGGGACTTGGCCCTTTTCAGAGGTATGCTTATTCATTGTGCATATAGATAATCTATGTTGTTGTTTCTTCTTGTATTGTTCTATACCATTACTAAATTGAAGGACTAGGTTTAGTTTCGTTTTCTTTAATCATTTTGAAATCATGAATTTCCTTATGTTTTAACAGGAATGTTCATGTCTTAATTTCATGATATACATGATGTTTAAATCATAATTCCCATACCAAGAATTTATTATGTTTAATGTATTTTGCAGGGTTTTTGTTGGTACTGTGAGTGAATTTTGCATGAAGCATGCTGAGTGCCCTGTTGTCACCATTAAACGCAGGGCAGATGAAACTCCTGAAGATCCTGTTGATGACTGATTTCACCTGTGTTTCAATTTGCTTCTCTCTATTGGACTTAGAATCAGTTTGAGAAATATAAGATGTATTATTTGAGAGTCCCTTGGCCAATTTGTTGATAATATATTCTGTGGAAGAATATGATTTTTTATAATTTGTAGATTTTCATGGTTTTTTTTTTTTTAAAAAAGAATCTTGTTTGAATCAAATCTTCGAATAAGTCATACCAAATAAATAAACTCTGGATCCATTGATTGACTGACAACCGCTCGATCAAGTTATCATGGCTATGCTTCGGAGTTGCAACAGCCAACGAGGTTATAATAGGAATTTAATGAATAAGACAAAATGGCTGCCATACCGTTTTGGCGCCAAAACAATTACCTCACTTCCCGCATGCTGCCTCTCAATCTGAACACTAATCTGCTGGCCGTTATCCCATAACTAACTGGCTGACGTCAGCAACAAACGCCGACGGCTAATATAAATACTCCGTCCAAAACAATTACCTCACTTCCCGCATGCTGCCTCTCAGTCTGAACACTAATCTGCTGGCCGTTATCCCATAACTAACTGGCTGACGTCAGCAAACAAACGCCGACGGCTAATATAAATACTCCGTTGTCTATATTAAGTCCCTTGCTGCTTTATTTTGTGGAGGAATCGGAAGATTATTGTGAGTGAGAGCGAGTTTAGATATGGAGAGAGTAGAGCCAACTAGGATAATGTTTGCGGTGTCAGAGTCGAAGCGATATGGCTACCCTCACCCCTCTGGAATCAGCAGAAGAGCTTTCCAGTGGACTCTTGAAAAGATCGTTCTCAATAACACAAATGCTTTCCGCTTTTCCTTCATCCACGTCCATTCCCCTGGCGCTACTAGTATGTATTTCTCTGCTGTAATTAGGTTTCTGTTTGTTTGTTTCTTGGGAAAGTGAAAGAAAAGCAAAGGATTAAGTAAAACTTGATAAATCTTGAGGTTATCTAATGTTGATTTTCATGAAAATTATAATTGTCTTGTCCTTCTATTGATTCCAACTACATATGCATATTTTCTTGGGAAACAAATCTTTCGGATGTTATGTAATTTGTGTAATTTTCTTGGCGTTAATTGCATGTATATTTCCAGCTTTCCTGGCTCTTCTCGCATTTATTCATTTGATGTAATTATGCTTCTGTTTGCTTGTTTCTTGAGAAATTGAAAGAAAAGCGAAGAATGAACTAAACCTTGATAATTCTTGAGGTGAGTACAGGATGTTTTCCATGAAAATTGAAATGATCTTGCGCTTCGATCAGTTTTAACTACATTTGCTTGTTTTCTTGTGAGCCAAATCGATTAAAAGGGCATATAATTTAATGAAATTCCCTTGGTGTTCATTCCAAGTAATTCCTTTTGTAAAATAATTATATTTGTTGTGTTCTGTTTGGTTCCTTAGAAAATGGAGGAAAATAATAAGAAGTAAAAGACTAGTTTAATCTTGAGTGATTCTCTTACTCCAAGGAAATCTTATCATCAATCCTCCGTTCTGAATTAAAACATTGGCATTTTTATTAGTTTCTTGTACAAGTTTAATTCTTAGGAAACCAAAAATAAAAGTGCGCACATTCTTAATGTTAATGTTGACCTTGGCACAGTTCGATTTGGCTTACTTGATTTTGTTCTTGACGGTGTTTTCTTTTTCGTATGAAATATGAATTAACCGTATTCAGCATGCATACAATACGACATCAATTTCTTCTACTTGCAATTATAGAACACTGCTATAATTGCTTTTTATTTATTTATTTTTTATTTTAGGCAGAGATTAATATATTGGAATAGAAGAGCCTAGACTTGAAAGAATCTTAGTTTCTTTTCATAAATATTCCTTTGCAGTATGTGCCTAATTGTTCGTTTAATAATCTCATTGCTTACTCAAATGCAGGGTAGGGTTTTCATAACTTCATTATTCATGGTGCTTTCTTTTGCTCATGCTTTCAAATTTCTATGTACAATTAAATATGTTTCATAATTTGGTCCTTCCTTATGGAAAAACGGAAATTTCCTTATAGAAAACTAAGGGTGTATTATTTATGATACAATTTGCTGTTCATGGAAATAAGAGATGTCAAAAACATTTGTAGTTTATTGCGTTTTATTTATTTATTTAAAGAACAATTAGAATTCCTTATTAAGTAGACACATCTGTAGCTATATAGGCTGAATTAGGAGCGGCTTTGTGTGCCTATGGGTTGTGTCAGCCTGCAAAATGGCAAGTGTTGGAGCATGACCTAAAGCCTATGGTCGTGTCTTTATAGGCCTTTAGCAGATTGGACTCAATTCAACTTAATTTTCAAATAAGTTGAGAATCTTTATTCGAGCCCAACTTGAGCTCGGCCCATATGATCTCTACTTGGGTTTTTTGAGTTATGGATTTTAAACTGAGGCAAACTTGTCCCAAGCCTAACCCTAGACATCTATTTCTCAAATTAGGTGATTAATTAGGTGACGCTTACTTGATCACTCTATCCTTTCATTTGTTTTGAAAAAGACAATAAAGTTTCACAATTATCTTATATAATTTTTTTAATAATTCTCTTCGCATGCAAGCGTTTTTTTTTTTTTGGTCTTCCCCGATACTGCTGCGTGCATGAATAATGCATAAATACAAAGAATCGATATTACTTGTACTATGTTTTGGGCAGATGCACAATCAGAGAGGAACAACATAAACGGAAATGCACTGTTGCAGTATTTTGCCAACAGATGTAATGAGCGGCAGGTAATGGATTACTAGTTTCTTTAAATTCAATTTGTTGCATAGTTATTATTTTCCCTTTATATATATATATATAGAGAGAGAGAGAGAGAGAAAGAGACACACACACACTTTAGTATAACTAATTAATTTTATGTTAATGCTTGCAGATAAATGATTATGAAGTTATCAATGTGGTAGGTCTGCATGTGGGAAAAATTATCTGCAAGGAAGCGAAACGAAGAATGCCAATTCTTTTGATTGTGGGAAGAATAGTACAACGTCAACGTCCTCGCACTGGTCTTAATCGTTTGACGAGGTATTTTTTTTATATATATATATATATATATATATATATATATATATATATATAATTAATGTTTTGTTCTTGAAGATTTTTATTTTATTTTATTTGATACTAGCTGAGATTGAGAAATGTAAAAATATATGCAGGATCATTACTGGTGAGGTGAGTAAACATTGTGTGAAGCATGCTAAATGCCCAGTTCTGACCTATAAATTTAGCGAAGAAGATAATAATTTGGAGGAGCTTTCTTATGATCTGCTGGTTGATACTTAGCACCAAGACTAAATTGTTTTTTTGTGCAAAATGAACTGGAATTTCGGTTTTTTAGATTAATTTTGTGTTGATACTGAATATATGAACCATGGATGAATGAATGAGGACATGGGAAAACATAAACTCAAAGCCATTTAGTGTTGTTGGATCCTTCTTCATTTGTGATCTTAAAATCTTACAACTATATTCATTTGTGTTGTTTGATAGGACTGATAGCATCCGAAAATAATCTTAGTGGAGAATTACCTGAATCTTTTGGGAATTGTAATAGTGTGATAAATATTAGCATTTACAGAAATTGCTTTAGTGGGAAAATCCCTGAGAGTCTCTGGATGGCATTGAATCTGGAAGCTGATATTATTGTGTCCCAAGGCTGAGGGCACTCGGATTACTTGCGATGCTTTCAATGAATGCGTTGCAAGAAACTTTGATATAAATTTGCTTTTCAAAAGTGTTCTCTTCATTTCTAAAAATTCTTTTGCCCATTTTAATGGAAAGATAAATCAAACTGTCCCATAATGTTAGTGCTAATAATACTTCTTTCAGATCTTCAAAACTCATATGCATTTGTTGTTCTTGTATTAGCAAATAAAGGCTGAATAACGAGTTCTTATGGTCTGGGCAGAGAATGTTTTCATTTCAAGTTAATCTAAGAAACCAAAATTCCAGTTCAATTTACATAAGAAAGCTACTCCATCAATTTTGTGTTTCTTCCTCATCAGTTTCCTTATTGTCCCTCTTCTTATTCTCTACTCTTGCAGCCTGCTTTGGTTGAGACGATTTTGCTTTGCCATCAATTTCCCCTACTCGTCTTCACTTCAGTGCCGCTGCAGATTGACTGAGTTTCACTGTATCCAAATTTTCATCTTCGTTCTCCTTGAGCTTTTTCCGCTGAGTTGTCTGTTCCGGGGACTTTTGATTGGTTTGATTCTGATGGTTTGCTGAAGAACTGGGTTCACGTTCTAGTGTCTTTCTCTTTCTACGAGGCTGACCCTTGTTGTAAATTTGCTAGTTGGATTCATTACAATAGACTGAGCTTCTAAATGCGCAGAGAAACTCCCCAATCACATCAAGGGAACGACACTAGCTTGAATTACTCCTAGCATTAGCATCGACTCAGTCTCTGCAAACACTATCCTAGTCGGCTCTGCTCTCTCCATATTTAAACTCGCTCTCACTCACAATAATCTTCCCGATTCATCCACAAAATCAGGAAGCAAGGGACTAATTATAGACAATGAAGTGAGTATTTATATTAGGGGCCAGTGGATTAGTCCCTTGCTTCTTGATTTTGTGGATGAATCGGAAGATTATTGTGATTGACAGCGACTTTAGATATGGAGAGAACAGAGCGGACTAGGATACTGTTTGCATTGACACAGTCGAAGCGCTATTGCTACCTTTCCCCCCCTCTGGAATCAGCATAAGAGCTTTCCAGTGGACCTTTGAAAGGATCGTTCTCAAATAACACAAATGATTTCCCTTTTTCCTTCATCCACGTCCATTCACCTAGCGCTACTAGTATGTATTAGTTTGTTGTAATTAGGTTTCTGTTTGTTTCTTGAGAAAGTGAAAGAAAAGTAAAGAATTGACTAGAACTTGACAAATTTTGAGATATCTAATGTTGATTTCCATGAAAATTTTAATTTTCTTGTCCTTCGATCGATTTCAACTACATTTGCATGTTTTCTTGGGAACCAAATGTATATTTCCAGCTTTCCTTCCTTCTCATATTTAATCATTAGTTGTAACTATGTCTCTGTTTGCCTGTTTCTTGAGAAAGTGAAAGAAAAACGAAGGATTAACTAAACCTTGATAATTCTTGCGGTGAGTTAAGGATGTTTTCCATGAAAATTGAAATTATCTTGTGCTTTGATCAGTTTTAACTACATCTGATTGATTTCTTGTGAGCCAAATGGATCGGAAGGGTATATAATTTTATGCAATTCCCTTCGTGTTCATTCCAAGTAATTCCTTCTGTAAAATAATTATATTTGTTGTGTTCTGTTTGGTTCCTCAGAAAACAGTAGGAAGTAAAAGACTAGTTTAATCTTGAGTGATTTTTTTGCTCCAAGGTAAGCTGTTCATCAATCCTCTGATCTGAATTAAAATATTAGTATTTTCATTAATTTCTGGTACAAGTTTAAACCTTACGAAACCAAAAATGAAAGGTGTGCACATTGAAACCCTTCCTATGGGGAAATGAAAAGGACGTTGAAGAAGATTGATAGACGATCTTGGGGGGGAATTGGCGGAAGTCCTTTGACCTTCATCCTTCGTCAGAGAAGATCAATGGATGAACACTAGAGATGAAACCCTAAAAATGGAGTGAGGGGGAAAATAAATTTTTTAAAATTTAATCACTGAGAAAAATTATGAGATTTATAAAGTAAAGGAGAGGGGAAAAATATAAATTTTTAAGGTTTTAGGGTTTAATTGTAAAATGACAAGTTAACCTATTGGTAGATGTTTGAATTTTGAAATGTTGGAATGTGTTTTGAAGAATGGGCTAAAACATAGGTGGAAAATAGTTCTTTGGTTATGTTTTATTTATAAAATTTAATAAATGAGGTATTTCAATCAACATTTTGAGGTTTACCATTTTGCATGTTTAAGTATTTTTTGCTATGCATTAATTTTCGTGGTTTTAAAAGTAAGGAGTCAAGTCGTATATACCTCTTCAGGTCATATTTTGTATAGGAATATATATCTACAAATGGGTGTTAAATCCAACTTAAATACTTTGGGTCTTTTCTAGTCAAAGTAGCACGAGGTGAGTTTCCACATTTCAGAAATGTTTCCATTTTCGAAACTCCCCAAAACTTGTACGAAATATTTCAGATCATTTCGCAATTTTTGAAATGTATTTCTTTTAAAAGGAGAATCTTAAAATCGATTAAACACACATCTTTTGTATTTTTAAACCTGAAATGTCTTTAAATCTCATATTAAATTCATCTCTTTTCTACTTTTTGATGTGTTACTTATCACTTTTCTAACATGTTATATAGATTGGTATATATTGTTATTTTTTTCTTAAATATCTATATATGTTTGTTCAAGAACAATTTATAATAAGTTTTATGATTTCATTTTATAATATTCTTTATTTTTATTATTTCTTTATTATTTATTTTTATACTATACAAGTTTATACAAATTTATATATTTTTGTTATAAAAAATTTGATATTTATAGAAAAACTCTTATATTTTTTATATTTATAAATTTTCTTATATTTTTTTTAAATACATTTTTACATTTCCATTTTTGCGTCTCATTTCTATTTTTGTGTTACATAGTTTCTAGTTATTAAGGTGATTGACAAAGTTGTTCATCGCTTACGACTACCAACGTATGCTATGATCCATAATGTCTTCCATGTCTCTCTTTTATGCCCTGCTTATGCTCGGGTACTAGCATCACCTACTTTACCGCCCCAATTCACACCTCAGCGGTGGCCTCAAGCCATCACAGTACTGCTCCAACTGTTACGCTCCTTATTCAATGGCAAAATGAACCTATTGCTGCGGTCACATGGGAGTTTGCAGACATCATTCGCCATCAATTTCCCTCTTTCTCCCTTGAGGGCAAGGAAGTCGGGAGGGGGTATTTGATACAAACTAAACTAATGGTGCGAAAAGTTTTTGTGGAAGATGCACAGTGGCAGACCGTTGATGCTGAAACACGGAATTAGGTGTCGTTTCAATTGTGTTGATTTTAGTTGCACGACGTCGTTTTGGTTCCGTATGTATTAAGAATGGATGTCGTTTTATTCTAGTGGAACACTGTCGTTTTTAGCTTCATTTGATTCTGTATTCATATGGTTTAAAAGGTGTAAAATTTGATGGGAAGTTATAAGCGTTCCGTCACACAGATTATGTTTTCCCTCCCTCTCTGAATTTTCTCTCAATTCATCTGGAATCTTCTTCTGTTTTCAAATCAACGATTTCAATAACAGCCGAAAAGGATGCATGGAAACACATCAATAGGTGCTTTTCTGGTGCTTCCGAAAGTTTCGGTTTCCGAAAAAAATTGGTACAAAATATTTCAGATGCATTCAAAAAATTATTAAAAAATTGAACACGCGTTTCAAGGTTCAAATGCAGTTTCCTATTTGAGTTTAAACAACGAACACATATTCAGACTCTTGGGATTAAACCCTCAAAGCCTGAAGAATCTCAGACTTAAAATATTTGGAATCAATCCAAGCCCAAGACGACGCCATTAACTCTGTCGTTGCAGGCTTTGATTGTTATCTTTTCACAGGATACGTTGACAAAACAGTTAAAGTATGGAGACGAGAGCTTCAAAAAAAATGTATGAAGCATTTTCTGGTTGAGGTTGTTTATAAAGAATCGGTCAAAAGTAAATTCATGTTTTTTGATAAAATAAGAGAATACAGTGAAGCGTCAAATGGCTGTCATTAACAATGTTATTGTTATCAAGAATTTTCTAATCTTAATTATTTTCAAAAATCTTATTAACTTAAAAATCTGCTACTCATCCTAACTAGCGCTTGTAAATTAAAGGAACAAAAATAATAAATGTTAAAAAATCTGCACAATACACATATTTTATGATAAAAAAAATTTTATTATATTTTTTAATAAAAAATTAGTATTTTTTATATTTACATTTTTTAAAAATACGTTTTCGAGTTCCGGTGCTACTTGGACAGCCAGCATCAAAACCCAGATTCCATAACAGTGCCAGAAGCCTTTGTTTGTCATCTCCTGCGCCACAGGAAAGCTCTTGCGCGAGGGATAATTGTAGTTATAGCGCTTCGACTCTTTCATCACTGGCCGTCAGCAAACAAACACCAACACCTAATATAAATACTCACTTCGTTGTCTATATCGAGTCTCTTGCTTCTTGATTTTGTGGAAGATCGGGAAGTTTATTGTGAGTGAGTTAAATATGGAGCGAGGAGAGCTGAACACGATCATGTTTGCGGTGTCAGAGTCTGTTGGAGACTCAAATAAAAAGGAAATAAAAAGAGTTAATTGGTTTTGTGTAATATGAGTTTCAATTTTCACACTTGTAACTTTAATATATATTTTCGATATTATATCAGAGCACAAACCAGACGACGGATTTAACAGTCTAAGTGTTCCTGGATATAAGTGATAATGCACCAAATCAAAAATCGACTGAACCAAACGATAGATCTAACACCCTAGGTGTTTGCACTTAATACTCGTTCACGCTAACACAAATGCTTTCCGATTATTTTTCATCCAAGTTTATTCACCTGGCCCTACTAATATGTATTCCTTTGCTGTAATTAGGCTTCTGTTTGTTTGTTTCTTGAGAAAGTGAAAGAAAAGTAAAGGATTAAGTAGAACTCGATAAATCTTGAGTTTATCTAATGTTGATTTTCATGAAAATTATACATGTCTTGTTCAACTACATTTGCATGTTTTCTTGGGAACCAAATGTTTTGCATGTTATGTAATTTGTGTGATTTTCTTGGCGTTAATTGCATGTCTATTTCCAGCTTTCCTTCCACCGCTTCTAACTCCATCCCCTGCCTCTTCTCATATTTATTCAAATGGATCGGAAGGGTATATAACTTAATGTAATTCCCTTCATGTTCATTCCAAGTAATTCCTTTTATAAAACAATTATATTTGTTGTGTTCTGTTTGGTTCCAGAGAAAATGGAGGAAAATAATAAGAAGAAAAACACTAGTTTAATCTTGAGTGATTCTTTTGCTCCGAGGTAATCTATTCATCAATTAATCCTCTGATCTGAATTAAAATATTAGTATTTTTATTAATTTCTGGTACAAGTTTAATTATTTGGAAACCAAAGAGGAAAAGTGCACACATTCTTAATGTTAACATCTGGCTCATTTGATTTTGTCCTTGACGGTGCCTTCTTTTTCGTATGAATTGACCAAATTCAGTTTGCATGAGCAATTTCGAGAACACTGCTGTAATTGCTATTCATTATTATTTTTTCTTTTATTTTAGGCAGAGATTAATCTTAGTTTCTTTTCATAAATATTCCTTCGCAGTATGCGCCTAATCGTTCGTTTAATAATTTATTTTGAATTGGATTGCATTTGTAATAAAAAAGACAATAAAGTTTCAAATTTATCTTATATAATTTTTTTTAGTAATTCTCTTTGCATGAAAGGCTTTTTTCTTCTTGTCTTTGCTACGGCTGTGTGCATGAATATGCGGCATTAATATTACTTGTAATATGTTTTTGGCAGTTGCAGAAACAGAGAGGAACAAGAATAACGGAAATTCACTGTTGCAGCGTTTTGCCAACAGATGCAATGAACAGCAGGTAAAGGATTCCTAGTTTCTTCAAATTCAATTTGTTGCATAATTATTATTTTCCCTTGATATATATAAACACACACTCTTCAGTATAACTAATTAATTGTGTGTCAATAATTACAGATAAATGATTTTGAATTAATCAATCAGATAGGCTCAAATGTGAGAAAAATTACATGTAAAGTGAAAGAAGTGATGCCATATAATTTGATAGTGGGAAAAGTAATACTACATCAAAGTTCACGAATTATTCTTGATCCCTCAACGAGGTATTATATATATGTTGTTGATGTTCAATTCATATAATTAATTTTTTGTGCAATCTTGAGATTGAGAAACATGAATAAATTTGCAGGACTATTTTTGAAGAGATGAACGAATATTTCACTTTCCACAATATTCACTCATCTCTTCAAAAATAGTCCTAGTCCTGCAAATTTATTCATATTTCTCAATCTCAAGATTGCATAAGAAATTAATTATATAAATTGAACATTAACAACATATATATAATAACTTATTGAAGGATCAAGAATAACTCGTGGTCTTTGATGCATTATTACTTTTCCCACTATCAAAATATTTGGCATTACTTTTTTCACTTCTTTAGATATAATTTTTTGCACATTTGAACCTTTCTTATTGATTACGGTCAGCTTCTTGACAAATCGGGAAGGAATCTATATCTACCTTTCACTTCTGATTAGTGGCAGCATGAAGTTTTACGGAAAAATCTCTGGTGAAGCCGGTTTTTGGAGTATGCAATGCAAGCGTTTTCAAGGAGATGAAACTATCAGGTATGTCTCATGTTTGGCAAGTCTTATTGTATGATTTAATGATACAATAAATACTTTGTTTAAAATTTTAATAAAATTGATGTACTTGCCATATGATGCAGCATAATTGCATATCGCAATAATACTACAGTGATACTCATACAATATAAAACTATTCAACCTAAATTTTAATGAGCTCTATCTTATATCTCTAATTTCCTAAGAAGGCAAGCAGAAAGATAAATCACTTATTGTTAATTCTCATAATACTTCTTTCAAAATTCAAAAAGCATTTGTTGTTCTTGTATTAGCAAATAAAGGCTGAATAATGACTTCTTATGATCCAGGCAGTGAATCACTAAATGGTAACTCTGTAGGGATAACTAAATGCAATAGTTCACAACTATAACTAAAGCAAGCCCTCTGTATCATACCTTTTACACAAATGAGAATTCGGTGAACTTACTCCTACATCCATACAACAATCTAAGGAGTAGTAATTACTATCTCTACATCTACACATGCATCAGCACTTATGTATAGTAAATGGTAGTTCTGTGAATCGAAAAACTAAATATTATGCTTTCATGGTCAAATCTAAGATGGTGCAGAACTAACCACGGCTTTTACCTTTTCCAAGAGGCCATTTACCTCGCCCTCTAATTTGGATTTCAAGTCAGGTGTCATCTTTCCAGCTGATTTCTCCAGCACTGAAGCGATCATCTCCAGTTTCTGTCTTACATAGTTGAATGGTGAGGACTCATCAACAGTTGATTTAGAAGCAGATTTCTTTTCCGGTGTTTTACTCTCACTAGCTGAAATAGATTTTGCATTTGATATCTCCTTACGTTTCCGCATCTTGGATGGAGAGGAGCAATGCTGAAGCCTGAATTTGACATTAGAGTTTCCAAAGGGCCTGCTGATCTCAGAACTTTTTAAGGCTTCTTCTGCATCGGAGCTTCTTAGAAAAACAATCTGGGCTCCGAAATTGTTATAGAACATGTCTGTTTCTTCTTCATTCAGAGATCCAAACTTGCTATACATTTTGATAAGATCATCTTTAGAAGGCAGCTCAGATCCTGGGCCAAATGTCACAGAGAGTGATGCAGGTGAGGCTTTCCCACCTGATTTCTTCTCATTGGCATTTTTATTTTGTGTTGGTTCCTCATCAGTTTCTTTATCGTCCCTCTTCTTATCCTCTACTCTTGCAGCTTGCTTTGGTTTAGATGATTTTGCTTTACCATCAATTTCCCCTTCTCTTGTCTTTACTGGAGGTGCCGCTGCAGAGTGCTTGAGTTTCAATGTATCCAATTTTTCATCTTCATTCTCCTTGAGTTTTTTTCGCCGAGTTGTCTGTTCCGGGGGCTTTTGATTGGTTTGATTCTGATGGTTTGCTGAAGAACTGGGTTCACGTTCTAGTGTCTTTCTCTTTCTACGAGGCTGACTTTTGTTGTAAATTTGGTAGTTGGATCCATTGCAATAGACTGAGCTTCTAAATGCGTAAAGAAACTCCCCAATCACATCAAGAGAATGATTATTCTTTAAAGAACTTAGATCAACTGCAATTGAGCGGATTCCAGATATGATTTTTTTAGAGGATACCTTAACTTTCTTTGCATCAATGTTTGTGTTGTGATCTAGTTGTACTGTTTCAGGACTTAGGGCATCAGATGTCTGATGCCCTACACCAACATCTTTAGAGTCCTTCTTCTGTACCACCTGATCACTACACAAATTAATTGGAGGAGACCCAGACTCAATAACACTGTCAGAAGCCTTTGTCATCTCCAGTGCCACTTGAGCTTCACTAGAAATTTTCAAATATTCGGCTATCATGTCTCTTTTGTTTTGCCTCCTATCTGTATTAATGTAAGGAGGTGACAGGTACTTGCTCTTCTTCCTTTCCCTTGACAGGAAGCCCTTCTCATTGTGGTCTTTGGACTCACCATCATCTTTTTGAATCATCTTCCTTTCTCTAGAAATAGGGCTGGCATTCCTTCCTTCTTTGCTCCCACCAGCATCATTTTCAGTGCTTGAGCCTTTACTCTTCCTCTTCTCCCTTGACAGATGAACCTTTTGAATTTCTTCCTCTGGCGTGACACCATCCCTTTCTTCACCATCGATTTCACTCACAGTAACTTGCGTAGTTTCTAAAAGCTTAGTCACTTTCCTTCTCTTTGGTTTAGAACTTGAACTACTCCCAACATTGGCTTCATCGTTGCCTTTCCTCTTCCTCCTTCCAGATGACGTTACCTGATTTCCTGAGCCAGTTCTCTCTTTCCCTGAATCCTCCCCCACATTTTTGGCTTGCTCATCCACATCTCCTTCCATAATTTCAGCAATGCTTTTCTGTTTTCTTCTGTGGTATTGCCCATTCTCTGGAGCCTCTAGGCACTTCTTCAGCAAGGACAAATTGATTTCTTCTTCCACAGGGCCTTTGCTAGGGACTTCTGTCATGTCCTTGACGTGAACTATGTCCAACACTCCATTTTGATTGTTGTCTTCGAGCCCTGGAATTGGCTGCGGTTCATGGTATAAAGCGAGCTGATACCCCCCTTTGGTATGATAAAAAGCCGAAAGCCAGCACTTTAACTCTGTGAACTCAAGCATATTAGTCATAGAAACAACTTGGGCAACACGTTTTAGTTCAGTAAGGCATTCTGATGGTCCAAAAAGATAGGTCCAAAGTTTTGAAATTCCACATTCAGGCACAAAAGCTCCTTGCTTAATCCCACTATTTGTGGTCAACGGTCGTTCAAGTCTAACCAAACTTGCTTTTGGTATACAAGAACAGGTCATCTTCAATTCCATAAGTCTACCAATCTCATCCACCGCTTTCTGAACAGCACTGGCAAAGTTCTTTGATGTACTCTGCTTTGACATCTCCTCAAAATTCTCCACAAAAGGCTTCAACTGATATGGATGACACCAAGCAAAAGTTCCATCGAAGTATGCCACAAGAAGACTATCCCTTTTCCTTACCTTCAATGCATAATCTGAAGCATAGGAAGAATCATAAATTTGTCCTGGCCACCATGGATGACTCTTAATCTTGCCCCAAACAAAATCACCCACACAAAACTCATACTCTCCATTACTGAAACCCTCATCCTCATCGTTGCTGTCATTCAACTCATGAGGATTTTGCCTATTTCCCTCCCTCTCACTGAAATCCCTAATTTCTTTTGCATCCAGTTTCCCCATTTCAGTACTAATATCAGCAAGAAGTGAAACACCATCATCATCTTCATCACCACTGCCAATACCATCGCCAGCCATTTCTTCCACACCCTCACTATCACTTCCATTTTTAGCTTTGACTTCAGTATCAATGACCTCGCTTTTAACTACTGTAACAACTTCATCCAAATTGCCGCCACATAAATCTTTGTTCCCATTTGTAGAGACCCTAACCCCCTTATCTCTGCTATTTTCAGCTGAACCCACACCATCCATCAACATGGAAAACTTCGAGCCTTGATTTAAACTTCTAACAACAGGGCTCTTTGATTTCATTCCGTCCAGCACATTTTCTTTCATTTTTTCAGAGAAAAAAAACCCTGAGACTTCCTCAAGAAAATCAGCCTCCCACGTAAAAAAACTTAGCTTTGAACTGAAGCATTCAATTTTACAAGAAAGAAGCAAAACGGAACGTTAAAACCAACACACAGAATCTAGGGTTTTCCTTTAGTACTGAACTAAATAAAACCCACTTCACATGCATTAAAAAAATTCCCAGCAATCAAAAGCTCAAAACTTTTTAGCTATTTACATACAAACACAGCAATAACAGTATGAAAATCTTTTAAGCCAAAAAAGAAAAATCTACCTGATCAAGAAGATGAGAGCTTTCGAGCTTGAACTGCTAAAAAGTAATATTTCCTCTCTATACCATTTTAGTAGATACGAAGAGAGAGAGGAATTGAATTCCGGAACCAGATACAGAGGAGCGAAAAAGTTGTAGAAATGGATATGGAAACTCTGTAGTGTCAAAACAAAATTCCAAAGATTAAAAAAAATGTTGCAAGAATTAGGGTTCAGGTGAGGCGGTTATTATTACAATTTTTATTTATTTATTTTATGATAAGTGTCTGAAGGTGAAAGGTCAGATCCACGTGCGCGGGTGGATTTTTATTTTACACTCGCGCTCTATTTGACCGCCCTGCGATTTTAAATTGTTAAATACTGAAAAGAGAATTTGGAAATTTAATATAAGGCCGCATGCATGTCCCACCCAAACTTTGATGAAACAACTTTCTTACTCTTTAAATATGAAAATTTCATTTTATCCACCTCCATCAACTTCGTCTTCGTCACCACCATCATCATCACTATTGCATCCCTCATAACCACAATCATCTTCACCATCTCAATCCTCTCCATCACTAGCAAGAACTTTAATCTGGCTTGGCTAGATGTTGCCCGCAAATCTTGTTTGTTGGCAACTTTTTGGTCGGTTCAAAGATAATGGTCTCTGTAACCTCCATCCTTTTTGCCATCAACAATAACTTTTATCTGGTTTGGCTATACGTTATAAAAAAACTGTGTTTGAGACAACTTTTTGGTGGGTTGTCTTTGTCATCTTTACCCTCTCTTCTACAACAACTTATTATAATTTTTATTATTCTTATTAAGGTTAGATTCAAATTGAATCCGTTTAAACTCAAATTTAAATTTGGCTTGAACGAGCTTGAAATCAGCCAATCTTAAGTCAGTTCGAGCTAATATTTTTGAGCTCAAGCTTGTTTGTCAAAGTTTATAAATTAAAAATTTTGATACAAAACGACATCGTTTTAATTAATATATATTAAAACGACGTCGTTTTAATAACGAATTAATTAAAAATTTGAATTCGAAACGTATCGAATCAAACTCAAACCGAGTAGAGTTCAAACATAACGAACTCAACGAGTCAAAGCTTAAGTTCTATTATTATGTCGAGTCGAGCTCAAACTTGATTCGACTCAAATTTAACCCTAATTCTTATTAATTTAAGTATTATTATATGTAAAAATTTATTCATACAATCTGATAAGATAACATTTAATTGAATGATTTTAAAATAAAAAAATAATTATATCATTCAACCACAAATTATCATTTTAATTTATATAGATAAATTTATATAATTTAATGGTATATATAATTTTACTTTATTAACTTATATTTTTCTTATTTTTGCAATAACGATCAGCAAGACACAAGAAATTAATCGAGCTTTCTCTCGCTCATCCAAGTCAATCTCCACCTAACAGTGACACCTTAAATAGGGATGAGAATGTCGTATGCAAGATTTAGTAATTAATCGAGCTTCCTCTTACTCATCCTTTTCCGATATTAAGTTTTGAAGCAAGGTGCCAAAGAAGGAGAAAAGGTTAGTCAACATTCAACTTTTTTTCCAACATCTATCTTTTTGTTCATCAAGCCGAATTTCTTTCATGGGCAAATTCAAAGGCTAAAGGCTAGGGTACTTGCCGCAAGACCTACGTATAACTTGGCATTTGAATTTCAACCTGAGCTATGACTTAAACTTCGATCTGGCTGCTTCCTATGTTAGACCAAGGAATCAGAAAACGTTGTTGCTTTGAAAGCCATTTTTCAGGAGATGTATCAGATCCTTGAAGCACTAGGGAGTTGAAACCTAGAGCCAACACTAAAATGGGTTGCTGCAAATTCTGATAAGCTTAAAAGAAATGGGTTAGACTTTCAACTTAAACTTCACATCTTGAATTGGATTGGGCGGTAACTGAGTTTTTGAAATTGATTTAAATTGCGGGAGTGATGAAGGCAGTGACAGTGTTACTGGTGGTCGTTCACAAAACAAGATTTTCAATTTACTAGTAAATGCAAAATCTAAACGCAGCGTTTTGTTAATACAACATATACGCCTGACGGCTGACGCCTCACCTCAGCCGCCGCAGGCAACTCATTCAAGCAATTTAACGAACACAAAGAGTGCAGTCGCAATAGCCAGAAAAATGAATAAGATTTCCCTGATAACCATGCGAAACTAAATGAAAACTACCATCGGAAAATTCCCCCAAAAAGGGTCTTTAGACAATTGCAACCTTAGCTCCAGCGTCTTCAAGCTGTTTCTTAGCCTCTTCAGCTTCGTCTTTCGACACCCCTTCTTTAAACTTCTTCGGCAACCCTTCAATCAGGTCTTTCGCCTCTTTCAAAGCCAAGCTAGTCAGTGCTCTCACAGCTTTAATCACCGCAATTCTCATATTGCTCGGGACATTCTCAATGACAACATCGAACTCCGTCTTCTCCTCCACAGCAGCCGGCGCATCTCCTGCACCGCCGGCCCCTGGAGCGGCGGCAACTGCCGCGGGAGCAAAGGCGGCAGCAGAGACTCCGAGCTTTTCCTGAAGGTAGTCCACCAGAATGCGGGCTTCCTCGAGAGTCAAGGAGGAAATCTCGGTTCCGAGTTTTTCGATCTTTTCAGGGGCTTCGACGGCGGCGAGAGGACGTAGGTGGAAGCTGCGGTGGGTGAGGTTAGAAAGATGGGGGTAGGAAGGGAATTTGAGAAATTGTTTGGGGTGAGAAGAGGGAAAAGATGAGTTTGAGGGAGAAGGGTGAGGACGAAGTGTGAATCTTGTTGTTGCTGAGAGAGTTGTCGCCATTTTTGAGGATTTGGTTTGGGGGTTTTTCGTTTTGCGTCGAAAATGGAATTTGGCTGACAGAGCTAAACATAAAACAAAAGATAAGGGGTAGAGACATAAAGTTTATGTGTTAACTGACGATATTGCCCTTGTTGAAGGCCCCTGAGCAAGTGGGGACAGCAGCAAAAACAATTTTGAGGGGCATTCCGAGAATCGAACTCGGGACCTCTCGCACCCAAAGCGAGAATCATACCACTAGACCAAATGCCCACCCTGGTTCCTGTGAAAGCTTTGTGATAATTCTATTTTTAATAGGGACACCGTACCTCTGCTTCATTAATTTATTATGTAAGTCTCGAAATATTTCGGATTAAATACGATAATATTTTAGTTATATATAATTATCATTGACATCAAAATCATCTATGCTACCAAGAAACCTCCAATTTATGAACAGTTAGTTATCCCGCATTAATCCCTTACGATTGTTTGGTTCTAAGACTAAAAGATTTTTTGATTCAATGTGATTGTCACTTTTTAGCTTAGATTATTTGAATAATTTTGATTTGTTATAATTTTATCTTCTCTTATCAATTTATTAATACAAAAATACTTTTAATTTTAAATTAATATAACAAATATCGTTAAAAAAATTTAAATAATTATATTCTCAATATTTAAAATTAAAATATTTTAATATTATTTTATTATATCAAACTATACATAATAATTATTAATTATTTATATCAAATAATTTTTTAAATAATTTATGGTTAAGATCACACATATTCAGTAAAAATCTTTGTAATGGGATACAACTCCAGAAATCTTCACCAAATTTTTAGCAAAAAATACAGGTTAATTTTTTGTTGAATTATAAACAAAACAATGTTAAAAAACAAAATGTCTCTTTAGCATCTCTTCCTGTCGACAATAAAACATGTAACGATCCCAGAGCTTTTGTTAGATAATGTAACAACAGTTCCCTTAAATTATCAACAACGCTAAGATTCTCAATTCTGTATACAATATACCTTGGTATAAGATCAGACATATCCCAAATCCTACTTCTATCAATGCTACAACATGAATATTACAGAAGTAAACCGGAAGACATCAATGACCTCCACTTTCCAGCTGTCATCCCCTTAAGTATTCTCCTACCATCTTCGACGCCTCCTCCCGTACCAATATGCAAATGTAGCTACACATGCAGCAAGAATAACACCAGCTGTTGCATGCCAGGGATATAAGTCTCTCTCTACAACAAGGCCAGAACTCTGTTTTACCTCAGCAGGTGGTGGCGACTGCACTGCTTCCCGACTAACTGCCACAGCAAAACCCAAACCTTGCCTCTCCAGCTCTGCTAAATCTTCAATCGCTGGCTTCAGCCTTGTGGCTTCAGCTATAGCCTCATACTCTTCCTTTGTTCCACCTTCAAGAAAAGATCCAACAAGATGACCCTTACTTACCCAGTAAGCCCCAAATGTATTTTGTGAGAAATCCCCATAGTGGACTACTTCCCCTGCATTGTCCCCATAAAATTGCCAAGAGAAAGCAAAGACTCTAGAGTAGAAGAATGGCAGGTAGTCAAATTCGCCTGTTTTGTCTGGTTCCATAATTGCAGCAACTGCATGCCTAGCAGATTTTCGAGCAGAGTCAACATGCTCAAGCCTTCGGATTTCACCAAATATTTTGACTGGAAATGCTGCAACATCACCTACTGCATAAATTGAGCAGTTGCTTGATTGAAATCGCCCATTTACTTTAATCCCGCCCTTCTCCAAAGTCAGTTGACCTTCAAAAAGGCTTGTGTTTGGACGTATTCCGATCCCTACTACAACCATGTCTACAGGCAATCGACTTCCATCCCTAAGATTAACAGCTACAACCTGCGTATTGGTTGGTCAGCAAAATTTAGTGATCATTATGAATTTACAGCAGATAAAGGAACAAGGAAAAAAAATCTCTAATATTCAATCATCAAATGATTTACCTTTCCATTGGAGTCTATATCAAATGATGACAAGATAGTTCCTTTAATGAATTTCACCCCTTTAGTTGTGTAATAATCTTCATAATAACTTGCAATCTTGGGTGTAAATAGCCGAGCCACTGTAAAGAAAACCCAAAAACAATACAAAAACTGATAAATTCCTCTACAGTAATGTAAAATTTTAATTTGATTCTACAAAATGCTCAAACATCAGTTGAAAATTTGTAAACTATCAGAGCATAAATGCTTACTGCAATGTGCTTCCGGAAAAACCATGGTTACATTTATTTTATTGATCACCAGAGATGCAGCACACTCCATTCCTATGTAGCCACCACCGATGACAACAGCATTCCCACCAACAGAAGATTGCATAAGATCTACAATCCTATTTGCATCAGCTAAATCTCGTAAATAACACACGTTTTCAGTATCTGATCCACTCACACCAAATTCCTCAAGCCTCAGAGCCTAAATTATTTCAGAGCACAAAGTCAAATCTGCAGTCACTTCATACAAATTCAGTAAGATTTCTATGCTTAAACCACCTCAAGTCTCAACCACATGATGATATCTCAATAACTTAAAAGTTTTAGAAAAGATCTAAACTCAAGATAATAGATAGATAGATAGATAGATAAATAGATATATGACTTTGCAATCAACTACAACTTAGGGGCTATTTGGTTCTAAGGATTTAAAGATTACCTTGGTAATCTATCTTTTATTACTTATATTACCTTGTTTGGTTTGTCAATAATAAAATATTACAGTAATATTCTATTACCAATGCTGAAGTAACAGATAATATAGGTTATAATTTGATTACCACTTTTATCTTAGACGTTAAAAGATTACTAAGATAATTTTGATTTTATTATAATTATATTATTATTTATTAATTTTTTGAGACAAAAATAAATTTATTTTTAATTAATTTAACAAATAATATAAAATTTATTTAAAAATAATTATATTTAAGGACATTTAAGTAAAATAATTTATTAGTATTTTTTTATTATCTTTGACCAAACACAATAATTATTTATACCTATCAAATTTTATCAAATATAGTAATTATTTATACCTAATAATCTTCTAAGTAATCTATCTTTAAGGTAATCCTTCTATTTTGGTAATAAAACATTACCTAAACCAAACACCCCTTTAAGGTAACTAAATATTACTACAACCTTCACAAAAGAAAATCAACCGAGCATGTAAAAGCCAAAAAGATCATCAGTCATTTAAAGAGTGGTTTCAATACCCGGGCACCTGTTGCAACAATGAGGATCTTATAACTTATAGTCTCTCCAGCCGCAGTTAATAAAGTCTGACGCCTCACATCAGCAGACTTAACGCTAGTTCCAAGAACCAGCTCAATTCCTAGAAAATTAAGCCATTTCAAAAATGAATAATCTAATTGAGAAAAGGCATAATGGATAAATATGAGCTCTTTCCTAGAACAGACATACATCATCAACCTTGAATATAAAGATATATTAGCAATTGATAAGTAAATTAAAGAGTAAAAGCGCATTGAGAATCTCACCTATTATTATTTCCGAATAAAAACTGCCAACATTTAAGTACAACAAAAATGTATATGCAGCAATGCAGTAATTTTGCTACTGTAATTTTTACTTTCTGGGTGTAGGTGCATTAGCAACTAAGCAAATTTAAATACAGTCAATCATGAGTGAGGTAAATATAATGCAATCATATATCTTTTCACACCTATCCAAGTGACTTTTAATCTTGTAATAGAGATTAATATAATGTCTTTTGCTAGAAGACAGCAGCCTTCATTCCAAAATGTTCTGATTATGTCAACAGAAGTTAACATCTATATTTCACAAGGAGTAAAGAGATTCCAATGTATACATTATTTCCCATCGATACTTCTCGCAAAAACCTAAAATAAATTGTTTTTAAAGCTGATAACCAATATACTGAATACATAAACAGGGTTATTCTTAATGAGACACCAAGTTAACTTGCAGACTGAAGAAATATAAATTCTTAATGTGATACATAGCCAACAGTCAAAACCACCTAATTTACGCTTCCATTAGAGGACTTAACTCCTAATATATTCTAGAAAATGAATGCTGCCATTCTTTGTTCTAAAATTTAAGTTGATACAACCACAAATGAGGTAACATTTACCATGTTCCTTGTACCATTTTGGTGTTAACCTTTCATCATTGGCACCAACACAAGTGTGAAATGATGGAAGGCGTGCAGCAGCTGTAGAATACCAAAAATTAAAGTATGAGATCACATATAATGTCAAAACCTAGTAGAAAGGAAGGGTAAAACCCTAAAATAAATTGTCTGTATCAGTTTCTTCATACAGGTTGAGATCAATGTTTTATACGAGGAAACCTATTAATACACATTTTTCATTTCCTATCAAATGATGAGCACATTGGTCCATAGCTCTCCCTAGAATTCACTCTAAACTTTCCAACTTTCAGCCAATTAACCAGGTAATATTTTTCTATTTTCACATGTAAGAGTAAGACCAGTAAATTTAAGACATCCATACACACATATTCTACAGATTTTGAGAGAATAACCAACCATGGAAATAATAATCAATAGAATCTTTGCTGAAAAATAAAAGCATAATAGCCATGAGGCATTTCTGAATGCCCTGAGGATATAAATTGTCTCAATGTGTACTAGTGACGCTGTTAAAAGATTTTAGTTTTGAAAAGAGATGCCTCCGAAAACCCTATAAAACAAATCTTATGGGCAAACAATCTCGAAAATCCTATGAGTTAAAGGCTACAATTCAATAGTAGAAGTCTTAACCAAACCTCAAAGAATTTCCCATTAATTGACTTAATATGAGGGTGGTGTAAAAACATCACAGATAAGGCAACTGATCCAATGATTCTGAGACTGCTGGGGGTCATTGGCAATGCCATTCATTAAACTAATCTTGACAGGACCTATATCTTTCCTAATGAGAAACATCAACTACATGCTACATTAAAATGAATCAAACTTCCAGTTGAGGAGTTTAAGGATGACAATACATACACTCTGGAAGTAAATAACCTTTGCTTAACGCAGGTCTCTCATATGGTGCAACCTGAAAGAAATTCAGCAAACTTTATCAAAGTTTATGCACATGACGTATCATTCTGCATCTCACAGACATCATTTTTATAAGCTTCTAACTTCAACCTCATTTCGTTTCCCTTCCCAAGCCTTGTCAGTTGTCTCTACACTGATCCCAAATGAACATTCTCTCAAATTTCAGTTAAGCAAGATTACATTCTTAAAAGCCTTAGAATATATAATAAAGGATAGTTTTCTTTAAATTTAAAAAAAAAAAAAACAGTTACAAACTATTCACTTCTCTATTCTAGCTTAAAATTTTTATGGAGATTTAGCCTGAAACATCAATAAGGAGTTCTTTCGAAATATCAAAGCAACATCCTTACTTGAAGAGTAAATCAAAATCACACCTTTGATCAACCAACAACCAAACAGATGATTCAGAAACTTATTTACACGTTCAAAATCTTGAAAAGACTACATATCAATCCCAAAATAAACCCATGAGAGCTAATAGCTGAAGTTTCAGTCTCGAACGAAAAAGAACCTCAAACACGTTAAGAAATACGCATATGTGCATTAAAAAGAAATTAAATAAAAAATACTCACGGTTTCCTCCGAAATGATGCAGAGTTCACCCGGAGAAACTCCTCGCTTCGTGAATTCAAGAGCTGCATATCCAGCTGCTACTCCTCCTCCAAGAATTACATACACAAATGCTCTTCCCATTCTCTGAGTACCCTCTCTTCCTCTGGGTAATCTCCCTTATTCTTCTTATATATAACTTTGCTTTCAAACAATTGAGTTTCCCGATAACAAATGGCCATCATCAGCCCTTGGAAATATATTTTTACGATTTTACCCCTTTTGAGCTCTCTCTGCTTCTTCCCTATGACGCGTCTCCAACGCTCGGCACAATAATCACCGCTGATGGGAAACTGGACGGTTGTGATTATGTAAACTGATTTAGAATTAGTTTAATATGGTAATAAAGGTGGGGCCAGTTGGTGGTGGACTCGGCTACTTGAAGATATTAGATTTTCTATTGGGAAATGTGATGGTCGTGAAGATGAAGTAGGGGATTTTGGTGGCTGAAGAATTCGATGAAAAAAAGTTATAAAATAAAATATAAAAAATTTTTGGAAGATTTTGAGTGTGAGGAGTGAGAGACAAAATTTGTGTTTGTGGATGAGGCAGCCTCTTTCAACAACTTATCCTACTCTCTTTCACAAATTTTTTGGTTGTCTCACATGCCTCTTATTATCCATAAATAATACATTTGGAAGGCCTCAAAAATTTTTTTTAAGGGTAAAGGATAATTTCTCACTCAAGTTTTAATTCAATCTCAAAATCATATTTACAGCAAATAAAAAATTTAAACACTCATTTATAGATTAACTGTTATTATAGTTTTCAGTTATAAATAAGGATAACATCATCATTTCACCATTAAATCCTAAATGTTTAAAAATTAATATCATTTTTTCCAAAGTTTTAAAAACTAACATTTCACTATATTTTCAAAGTTTAAAAATTTTAAATTTCACCCTTAGAGTTTGTTTAGTTTCTTTAGCCATCACTATTTTGCCCATCAATAGGGGCTTTTCACCTATCTTCCAAATCCAACAACAAAAGACAATCACCCAATCACCACGAAAGACAATGACTGTCGTTGTCACATTTGGAAGATGTAACGAAGGACAATGCTCTGTCATCCTTCATCATCTGGACAACCTAAAGAAGGACGATGAAGCGTAGTCCTTCGTGTTCGTGTCATCCAGACGCAACAAAAGATGAGAAAGCATCCCCCTTTGTCTCATCTTCTAGGCGTGGCGACGACAGTCGTTGTCCTTTATGGTGGTTGTCTTTTGTCGTTGGATTTGAAAGATAAGTGAAAAACACTAGTTAATGACTGAAATGGCAGTGGGTAGAGAAGTTAAACAAATTTTAAGGGTAAAATCTAAACTTTTTAAATTTTGAAAATATAGTAAAATATTAGTTTTTAAAGTCAGGGAGAAAATGATATTAACTTCAAAAATTTTAGAGTTTACTTTTGCTTATAACTGAAAATTATAACAATATTTAACCCATAAGTAACTGTTTAATTTGTTATTTATCATAAATATATTTTTAAGATTAAGATAAAATTTGGGTGAAGAATAGTCCTTTGCCCTTCTTAACATATAAAATCTAGTCAAGTAAATTTTGTGGTTAGTTTGGACCTTGGGATGTTTCCTGGGTTAATTAAAAAAAAAAAAGGCTGTTAAATATTTTGCAGCCCATATTCGGAAGGCAAAAATACGATCAATTTTGGTGGTTGGCCACATGTTTTGAAACTGAAACCGGGCCTTCGTTACAAGAGCAGGTGCCAAATGTTAATGGACTGCCACTCTCGAGTTAACCTTCTTCCAGTGTGAGATGAATTAGAACCCACCAAAATTTTTCCCCTTTTATTTTTCAAATTATATATGGAAAATTAATTAATTACTTAATTATTTTTTTCAAATCATGTTGCGCAATTATAACCCACTCTTAATACCAGTTTTACTCTCAGTCTTAAACATCAGTAATTAAGAATTCTAACCTCTTAGATTTATTTTAATCCATATTATTATTTAAAAATAAGTTAAAATCAAATAAATTTTGCATCAAAATCATCCAAGCAAATAACATTTCACTATATTATTTGTTAATTTGCTTGAAAATTTAAAATTTCTTTATGTAGGAATAAATGATACTTTGTATAAGTTGTCACAATTTTTATAGTTGTTTAGTAGAAAATTTAATTATAAGAATTGTTTATTTACATCAAATTAAAGAATATATATATATATATATATATATATATATTATGTATAAATAATGATGTGTTATCATATGATTAAGTATTGATTTATCGTTATTTATATATAAAGTTATATATGCTCGTATAAATATATATGCAGAAATGGAAGTCTCCATGAGATGTGTCTGGTTTATTTACTCATTGAATGGCGTACATTGCTTCCTCAACAATCTCTAAAACAGTATTACCATCATACCACATGTTTACAAGTAGCAGTCATCATCAATCGTTTTGCCAAACTCTACAAATTGCTCCTCTTTAGCCGTGCCTTCGTTGATAATCAATCGAAAGGTGACCAAATTATTAAGAGTTATTTTCATTTTTTAGGATAAAAAATTACAGCTATAGCTAGCTATAGTGCTTGTGTTGTTGAGCATCGATCTGCCCATGTTTCTGTGTGACAGTCATGGCCGACCCATCATGTGATTTTTCCTTTATCTTTTACTGGATACAATTTTTGCATATTAAACATGTGACTGAATAAATGTGCGGTTGGGAGATTATTTGCTTTTGTTTTTGTGACTTGAATAATATTAACAATAAAAGCTCTCAACTGTCCTTCTCTTTTATCGTTTCTCATATAAGACAGTGCATAATTCGAGGGAATGGGCTTTTATTTATCTTCCAAATTCTTCATGTGAATGAGAAGCTCGATGCTAAACATGAAGGTTTGGTGATCACTGGAATCTAAAGCAATTGTCATAAGTCATCACAACCACCTAACTTGTGTTTCTCTATAATAAAATATTCTTATTCTTTTTTCAGATAACTAATAAATCTTAAAACACATATTTATTAATTATAATAAAGATTTGAATCTAACATTTCTTTTTAAAAATTTTAATATTTTATCGGTTTTACTAATCTTTAAACTCTTGTAATATTTCTCAATTTAAACTTAGAACATAAAAGGAAACCCAATTAAATTATACTCATATATAGCATTTTACCATAGCTTCAATGGGTTTTCAGTTGATTTTACGATGGAGGGGGTACTCACCATGTGGTAACATGTTATATAGACAAAGTTGATGATGGAAGCTTTAAAATGAATGAATAAGGAGAGAATGCATGTGAAGTCTTATTTTTCCTTGTGGGAAGTCCAAGAATTGAGATCACGTCGACCTAATTTCAATTCTGCATGGACATGTACAAGAATAGACATAAATAAATGTAAAGCTAAAATGAAACGTGCTAAATATATCTGGCTTCTCTGTCTTACGTGTCGAGTTACTATTGGTTTGGTTAGGTGTTAATTAGATGGATATTATTTTATTATTTATGTAGAATTTGTCCTGTGGACATTACATTATCCCTGTTTGCATGCACGCATGAAAGCTGCCTTCACGAGGACGAATTAAATTACAATCCCAAGAATTTTATATTAAATTATGTTCTGGAAAAAAAAAAATTCAAATAGTTGTACCAATTAAATTCTCTCTAAACATCTACACAATATAAAATATTATATTTAAAAAATTTAATTATTTTAACCATTTTTCAAGTTGTCTGTACATTTTTAACTCTCGTTTTTTTTATTATATCATTTTAATCAATATTCTAATTTCAAACCTGTTTTACCCTCATTCCTAATGTTTAGAACTTTAGTCTTTCAAATTTATTTTTATTTATATTCTCGTAACAAGTCAATTTAAAATCGAAGAAATCCTACATCAAAAAATCATTTAAATCTTCTCACACACATCTAAAAAGAATATACGGACACTAAAAGTTCATGGTTAGAATCGGTTTTAATGTAAAATTTCTTTGATTTTGAACCTATTTTTATATGAGAATATGAATAGAAATAAGTTTGAGAAGCTAAGGTTATATGATCAGGAATGAGGTAAAACAGGTATGAAGTTGAAATTTTAACTAATCAGTTATAAGAAAAAAAAACTGAGGTTAAAAAGGTATAAATAACTAAAAAAATTGTTAAAATAACTAATTTCCCTTCAGAGAATCATGATGCACGATCATGATTTGCTCAAATGATATTAAAAGCTAAATATTAATTAATTATTGTATAAACATATATATTAAAGTAGTAGATGCAGTGTATGGGAAACCTATTACAAGCCATATAAATTCCATCAAACTATTTATCATAAATCTAACATTCGTCCAATTTAGAGATTTGGACCTCAAAATCATTGATCAGCATTAAGTAACCAGAGATCCTCCATGCTCCAATAGTTTTCATTCGCTTCAGCAGGCAAAGGCGCCATTGGGAAAGCCTGATGGTCCTGCATATTTGGAGGATACGAAGGAGGAGAATAAACTTCCGTTGTGTGTAAAATTTGGCTTAAACTTGCCTGCTCATTTGCCTCAGAACTTTGTGCAGAAAACGTCTCAGCTTGTTTAATATGCTTCTGGATTCTTGTTCTCCAGAAATTCTTTATCTCATTGTCTGTTCTTCCAGGTAGATGCTTCGCAATCTTTGACCACCTATATAAAAATCAACTGGTAAAGGGATTTTTTATAGCATAATTTTCGATTAAACTTGCTAAACATGGCAAAAGAATGATACATTAGCAATCTATTTGTTTGTTTTTAATTTATATATATAATCGACTGATCGATTATACCCAAATTGTTTTGAACAGAAAAGTTGTCGTAAGCACAAATATCTTCCCGAGACTGGGCCAACCTTGCTCTGAAGAAGCCGAGCAATATGGTTTATGTCTACTTCAAACTAAAGTAAGGGCCTTCCTCTTCGACATGTGATCTATTTTAAATAGTTTCACCTCAAAATAGAAAGTTTATCACCAATCTACTTTGGTGGCTAGCTGTAATATTAGGTATCCAAAACATTCGAATCCATCCAAAATTATGAAAATTTTTACCATATTTTTGCATTATATTAATTTGATATACTTTAAAATATGTATTTATATGATATATTACAAAATACTAACACCACCGAAATGACTAAGTGACTGAGGCTGAAAGAAAAAGCATTTCACTTTTAAGGGAAATATTTCGAAATCGTTATTGTGTTGTATATATTTTATATATGAATATATATTGGGAATCATAATGAACCTATTATTCAAAATAATCAAAAGAGAACCGGAGATATTTTTGTAGCAATTAATATTCGTGAAAAAAATGTGTTTTGGACGGATTATTTCTGACCTTAGGTTTCAAAATCGCCCATGTGTTTAATAATGGCCGATTTCTGTGGCTAGGTTTGATTAACACAAATTCCTTCTCTCTTTTTGATGGACGACACAAAGGATGTACAAATAGGGACTCTGAGAGGTTTACTTTTAAATCGAAATGACACAGAAAAACTAAGACTAACGCTGAAATTATTTCAAAACACACTGACCTGTTTCCCCACTTAGCATGAAGTTCCATTATCAAGAGCTGTTCCTCTGGTGTGATATTTCCTCTCTTCACATCCGGCCGAAGATAATTCAGCCACCGGAGACGGCAGCTCTTTCCTGTACGTTTCAGGCCTGCAGACAAGGTAATCGAAAGAAAATAGTCTCTTGATAATAGCAATTAGGGTAACTAAAAACAAAAAAAAAAATCTTTTCAATAATTTCTTGCATTATAAGCTTTCCAAGTTTTAAATTGGCTGTGAAAAAAACAGGTTACCGGCTGCTTTAGCAAGAGAGTTCCACACGCCTTCCCCATGGTTGGCTATATAATTGATCAGAATCAAGTCTTCTTCCATGGTCCACGGCCCTTTTCTCACTTCAACATCCTGAGAGTTGCAGGGTGATTTATCCATGCTTTTCTTTCTTCTTTTTCAGAGAGAAATTAAGAAAGAGACAAAGAAGAAGAGAGAGAGAGAGAGAGAGAGAGAGAGAGGGAGAAGGATAATGAGAAAATAGGGTACCTCCAGCATTTATAGAGAGAGTGTAAGATGATTCTAAACACTAATTAACAGGTTTTTAATGATAAATAGTCTTTTTTTTTTTTAATAACGGTATCATCCATATTTATTAGACAGATAAATTTAGAGTATAGTAACTAAACCCATATCTATTATATCAGATAAGTCAAAGTTTTATAAATACATCAAAAATTCGAATTTAAACCTTCACCAACAATTTTGTATATTTGCATGACATTATTTTCACATATAATTTATTAGGGTAAATAACTTAATACCAATCCATCTATATATGCCTTTTTCTTTACGTCCCACGCAACACAAACACATGCAGTTATAGATATAAATACAATAATGTTTTAAAGTAAAAAAGAAATATTAAAACCAAAAATTAAAATATATAAAAGAAAAAGGGAAAGATGAACATGTTTACATACTTTTGAGCTCAGAATAACTTCATAAAATGCAGGTAGGTTTCACAATAATCATATATTAAAGTAAAAATATTATATTGATTAAAAAATGTGTGGATTGTAATAATAAAGAAAAAGACAAATTTCAAGCGTAAACTTAGAATAGAAGCCAAGGAAAATGACTTTTGACGATGATCCTGAAAGCGAGTTGACATTTAACTTGATGGCATAAAAATGATATATCTATCATAATAAATATTATTAGTAATGTTATGTGAAAATAAAGCTTGGATATAATTTGAGTCAAACTGAGCCCAAATAAGAATTAGCTTATTTTTTGCTCATTTTTTGTGAGCCGACGCTCAAACTCAAGCTCATCGAGTTTGCTGAACACGTGTTTGTGTTTGACTGGCTTCGTAATTTTAGTATTCGTAATTGATTCACACTTAACTCGAGTTCGTGTGTTCTAAATTGGGCTTACTCTGATTGGCTTTAGACTCACATCTCAAGCTCGGTTGTACGACATCATTTCAGTGTTTATTTATTAACAAAACTGAGTTATGCAAGCCAAGGAAGACACTTGTTCAAGTTTGGGTTTGAGCTCGTTTTTTTTCATACTCCCAAACTTGAATTTGGGCTCAGACTTGTTATCTAATGTTTGGTTAGACTCATTCTAACAAAACTTATTTTGAGCCAGAATAAGCTCGTTTCAAATTCAACGTTAGTTTTGAGTTTATATTTAAATATATAAATAATATGTCATCATTTGATTGAATGATATTTTATTTTTAATTCAAAATTATTTAGTTATATGATAATAAATTATCAAATTATATACTTAAAAATATGTACATATGTTTTATTAATAAAATATTTACAATTTTCTCAAAGTAAAACCTTGAATTAAGAGAGTTTATGGCATGCCCTTATATATATTCCTATTAACAATGTAATCAATTAAATTATTTATGGTAAAAATAGAAGTAAAATAATGTACAATTTGAGGAATGCATGGCCTATACAATGTTTTTAAAACCAGATTGATGGTCGAACCAATTATTTCACTGGTTTACGATTTGACCAGTTAACTAGATAATCAATTAGTGCAATCTATTACTAAATTATTATGTATGTCTTGAATAATATTAAACATTTATCACATTTTTTACATATAACACATATGAGACATATAAAATATAATTTCAAATATATTAATTAAACAATTGATACTCCATTACATAGATTAAAAAAAAAAAACCAATTACAAATTTTATCATTAATTCGATTAAAATTTTAAAAATGATAACTCTTTTAAGTTTTAATAAGACAAAAATTGTATAATATTAAGTAAACCCGATTTTGTTAGTTTTAAATAGTTTTTTTCGATTTAATAGGTTTACCGAGTTTGATTAAGTTTCAAACAAGACAATATTTATATATAAACTGAATCAAATAGTGAATATATCATAAGTCAATATATCTTTGTAAATATTTTTTCTCATCTATCTATATAATTAGTATGACTCAAACTCAGATTTTTTCTCTGAAATTCTAATACTTTACCAATTTACGAACTTTTGGGTCCTACTATTTATAGATTTCCATTCATTAAAAGAGCTATAATTCAATGTATTAATTAACCTTTTGAATTAGATTCTTTGATTAATTGTTCCATAATTTGCGATTAATTAAATTTTGATTATGTGGCTGTCGATGAGTGAGAGCATGTGATGAAGAGGACCAAGGATCTCAAAAGGGTTGGAGACGTTTGATTTTGCTAGAGCAGACACATCCTAACCAAACCATATGAACAATTTGTGGCTAATAATATAGTGGATTAAGCTGGATCCAACTATAGTATAAAAGTATTAATGGCAAACCCTCCAATTATATGAATGATCAAATTCATTTGATACATTTTTATAAATTTCAAATAATTATGAGGTAGAGCTTGATCAACATGTCACAAGCGTATGTACGTACGTGTCAAATCATTAAAGTTAATCAAATTGGCTAACGTGGTTTGCGTGGAGCCTTGGATCAAATTATGCAGCAGGATCCTAATCTTCAAATTAATTACTTCAATAAGAAAGTAAAATTTGGCAGTCCATTAAGAAATGTTTTCTTGCAAAAAGAAAAAAATGACAAGCAAAAGTACACACAAATGTAGTGGAACTAAATTTATAATGAGATTAATTGAAGCAAGTTTGCTTTTAGGGTTTCGGTTTGTTCCCATCACCCATCCTCTTTGGTGACTTGCATCGGCACAAATTTAGTCTAAATCAAAGGGGATCTCTAATTCAATTTTAGTTAGATTTTGTATTAGACGAAAGAGAAATGGAAAGAAGATGAAAAGAGAATGTCATGGTGTCTTGAACTCAACATAAGAGGATGTTAGAGATGGAGAGAGAAGGACATTGATGATGATTTGGAAATTGAAACAGGCTAAGGGACAAATGCAAATGAGAAAAATATGAGAAGTTGTAATCCTAGATTTTTTTGGGGGGCGGGGGGGTGGGAGAGTTAATTTTTAAAACCAGAAAAATATGAGGTTAAAAGGAAATTATTAATTTTTAAAACTAGGATGAGAAAAAAAGGGAAAAATAGTTTTTTTTCTTTAAATAAAAATTCTAAATGATAATTTTACCTTTGATAGTAATAACAAAATTTAACAGAAGAATAAATATTTAGATTTTTGAAATTCAACAGATAGTAATTTGGGATATACTAAACTTTGGGTGGGAATAGGTCTTTTGGCCTTTTTGGATATTGTTTTGCTTTCACTACAAAGGCTCATCGAAATGTCTCACAACATTAAACCTCATCTCCGGCATCATCTAGATCATAACCAATGAAATTTACATAAATGAATCTGAAATGATGTCGTACTAAAACGATGTCCATGACTTTGATGATGACAATCCCACCCTTGTGGTAGAGGTTACAACATCCATCCGACATAGAGACGTCCATTGTCGCTGTCCAATGAGACTTGTCCATCATCATCAACATCTAAAGTCTCGGACTACACTCGTCCCTTACTCCTCTTCTTACAATGATCCTTTGGTGGAGGCAATAAACTTGACGGTGGATTAGATGCGACTTGTGGTGGTGAAGATGAACTTGTTGGTAGATCTGACACAAATAGAGATGGTGGTGGTGACGTAGGTGACATGCATGGTTGAAGAGGCAATGGAAAAAAGTATATCACTTGTGCAGGGTATTTATGTAATTTTAAAATGATATTTTTATTAAATATTCAAGATACTTTCGCAATTCTATTAAAAAGGATAAATTAATAATTTGCAATAAAACTCTTCCACAGAAGACTACAAACTGAAGGCTATATTATGGAACAGGGGAAAAAAAACAGAGTCCCCTAAGACCTGGCTTCAACAGCACTAATTTTTGAGATCTTCAAACTGGTACAACTTAATTTTTCTTCACTTCATTTAATGCAATTTAATGGTAACTATACACATCAATCTGAACTTATTCAATGTTCAGAAACCACATAACACATTACAGAATATTTTAAGCTCCAGAACAAATCCAGGAGGCACCATAATATATATGTTTACAGCTAAAGAAGTGATTACACAAGCCAATATTGCATATTTGGTTGATTTAGTGACCATTCTGCCGATAGAATATTAACGACGCAAAAGGGAAAACATCCTCTTTATATCAAAATTTCATGACATAAATCTAATTTATGGATCAAAATCTTTAAGAGCATTGTGCCTGCAGAACAGGAGAAGTTTCAAACAGAATAAAAGTACAACATTAGCATTTTGGCAGCCAGATATCATCCTATTTTAAAACATACTATTATAGCAAGCTGTTCTCAAAGCAGCAACCAGACGGGATGCATTACTCTATGCTGTTACATATGGTAGCAATATTGGTTCTAACCAAAATTCAGATCTCGTACCTGTATTATCTTGTTCATGTGTTTGTTGTGCCAATGATGTTGCTGGAAAGCCAATCTAACCCCTCATAAAGACCATCTCCAGTGGTTGCACATGTGCTCTGGATATACCTGTAATTGACCATCACGTCATGCAAAACAGAATGTTTATAAATCACAATCACATAACTGCAATTATTTCAAGTCGGTTACACTACTCCAGAACTTTTCATCATTTGTTGGGTTAGCCAAATATGGCAGGGGATGGTAGAGTTATGTCCTAGGATGACCAATAATTTATGCTATGTTTATTGCCCAAAATACTGTCCCATTCACCAACTGAATTTCAAAAAGAATCTGAATGTTGAAGGCATGTTTTTACTAAAAATGCAGGAGAATTTGACCAAAAGAATATTCAAAACAAGATAGGAGTTTTACCACTGCCGTTCATTAAGAGAATCTAGACCAAGCTTATCAGATATTTCGGCGGCCTTCATTGCACTTGGAAGATCTTGTTTGTTAGCAAGTACAAGCAAAACAGCCTCTTTCAGTTCATCCTGAAACCAAAATAACAGTATATTGTGTTATAAACCCTTAGGAAAAAAAAAATTTTAATGTTTAATCCTTTCAGTGATATACAACAATCACTGTGCAGCTACATATATTGGAACTTAAGGATTCTCAACTTTGAAAATGCAGAAAGCTGATAGAACAAGCAAAAAGACACAGATAAAGGATATGAGCCAAGCCTTTAATCCCCGTGACACGTGAATAAGCAGAGTTATAGTTGTCATGCCACTGAACTAGTGACAATTACTTCAGGCAAGAATTTCGAAAGGGATTAAAAAGAAAGACAAAGTGAAGTTTTTCCTGCAGTTGAGAGTGGTTAGACACTTTTTCATACAAAACAATGCCAAGACCAAAATGAAAGATTATGGATGACGGTGGGTCAAGGGTGGAAGAATCAGGTATGTAAAAGTTAATTCCCAAAGAGTATGTCAAGGATGACCATCAGCACTTTGAGCATAGCAAGGGGAAGAAATTGCCACTTCAGGGAAGATCCACAAGAAATATCAAATGGATGAATATTTCATGACACGAAGAAACTAGAATAACCAAAGCCAATCTATGAAAATTAAATCTTAATAGGTGTTACATAAGAAACCACAAATAGAAAGGACTGCAGGAAAGCAACCAATTCTGAAGTGACGGTAATAAAAATGTTGTGCGATAAGTACTCAATTAAGGAACAGAATAAGAAAGTAACAGCTACCTGAGCTATGTTAAAAGCTATCATAACATGAAACAAGGAAGAAATAATAAGAACCAGAACATTCCATGCGATAATAAAATCGTTTGCATACCTCACTCAACATCTTATCTAACTCATCCTTTGCCTCAGCAACTCTATCCCTGTCATCGCTATCCACAACAAAAATTAGGCCTTGAGTATTCTGGATATAATGTCTCCACAGTGGACGGATCTGCATTTATGGAAAACATGGATTGCAACAAGAACTTCAATTAAAATTAAAAAGAATTTAAATAACAAGCAATATAATAAAATCATCATGATATGATGTCACATGTTGTAACAAAAACATGCACCAATTTTGCACAGTCAGGAATTAGAAAGAGTTCGATGAAATTAAATTTTTGATTTTAACGGTTAAGGAAAAAAGAATTCTAATATTGGAAATACAACAGAAAGATAATGAAAAAAGAAGTACGGATAACATATGAGGTAAGAATTGCGTAATTTTCACCTATATAAACCCAAACTGTGATTCCTCATAAGAAAACCTGTGTTTATATCCATTAACTGGATAAGATATGAGGTAAAATAATGAAAAAGAAAAAAAGGGCATTAGCATTTCAACATAAGCTGGATAGATCAACCTAGCTATCTATATCATTCTATCATTACATATTCTGAGATATTTATACCTTGTACTGACCACCAACATCCCACACAGTGAAGCCGATGTTTTTGTATTCCACTGTCTCAACATTAAATCCTGCAACCAACAATTCCTTCACAATCAAAATCCAACAACACACCTAATTATTTTGTTTCCTAATATATATTGCTAATAGATGGATAAAATAAAGAAACATGCTTCAAGTAAGATACTAATTTCACCATCAAACTCAACCTTTTGAGAGATTAAGACTACCAGAAATCAGTTCAACCAACCCATAGTACATCACTCAAAAAAAAAAAAAAAAGGCTCATAAACAAAAAGGAAGCAAACACTCCTTCGTCAATTATGGAAAATGTCCATCTCAAATTGAAAATAACACCCAGAACATGCAAGTACAAACAAAGCCCTCGCATAGTCTTTAAACTTCATGATGCCATATAAATTTGCATGTGAATTCTGAAATCAATATGCAGAGCAGGACATGAAATCTATCCAATAAATCCATTGAAATTTATTCAAATCAACAAAAGCAAATACATCCAAACCAAGAACTCAATTATAAAATAGGAAATATCTACACATTGCTAAGAGAAATGCAAACATAAACAAGGTATTAAACATTAACAAAAAGTGAAAAAAGAATTTCATGGCCTTGAGTTCGGCTAAGAAACCTTTCCCACAACTTTATCTTTTAAAATTTCCGAAAAATGGCCATATCTTTCTTATAAATAAAAAGAGACCTTCCCAGCAGAAAGGTAAAAGCCATTGATCACATAAATAAAAGGTTAGAACCAGAAAATCACAATGTATATGAATAAGGCATCTGAAAATACCAATGGTGGGGATGGTAGTGACGATTTCTCCAAGCTTAAGCTTATACAAAATGGTGGTTTTACCGGCTGCGTCAAGACCCACCATCAGAATTCGTATCTCCTTCTTACCAAAAAAACTACCGAACAGCTTTGTTAAAATCAACCCCATCTTTGCTTTCTCTCTAGCTCACCTGTGAACGAAACCAAAATCAACAAATGTGCTCCGTTATTTTACCTGTGAATAATCATTTTGGTGATTAAAAAAATGGAATAAGAAGAAGGCCCCTCTCAATCCAAACCAAATGTAAATCCATTCATATTCCAGTCGTTGTTTATTGGCTGAATGACTGTTTGCCACCCAACATTTGATAAGATAACTGTTTCTATCTTTAAGTTTTAAATAGCCAAATTCTAACCTTCTATATATTTTTGTGAGTGAATATTTCTTTTATTTGCAAAGTGATTGAAAATTAGTTGTACCATTTTATTAAAATTATAAAACTACTACTAATATTCAATGCAAATATCAAATTAACAAAATATCATTACAAGTTTAAAAATTTATCATTTAAACTTCTAAAAAATATCAAATCTCAAATTTTAAAATATTGTATTTAAGTATGTTTGTTGGAGGTATAATTGTTATTTTTGAAACTATAAAAAAATATATTGAAAATTTAAAATTTTCAAAAATATTTCTAAATTTTTCTTTTCAAATTTTCAAAACTCTTTGAAATTTTTTCAATAACCTTAATTTTTTAAAATTTGTTGTTTATTCTCTAAAGATTTGAGAAGGGAAAATATAAAAAATAAGGGAAAATGAAAAATAAAAAGAGTAAAGGAAAAAAGAAAAAAAATAAAAAATTTATGTAAAATTATCATTCTACCATTTTATTTGACAGGTAGAAATTTGGTTTTTCGAAATATGAGGGCGGAATTTATTTCATTAAACCCTGGGTGGGACATAGTGTTCTGGCCTTTTTTGTCTGATTAATGTTTTTTATTTTTTTGTTAAGTCTCGTTTGCGGGCTGTTCTAGTGTTATAAATATTTGATATTTTCTCATTTGTTTCCTCCGGTGCACAAAATTAGCAATGGCTTGTTCGGTTTGGCTTCACTCGTCTTCTTTATCACACACTCTGCTTCCAGTTCTCTGCCGCCAAACTACTATCTCCACTACTTCCCTACGATTCAACCGCCTCTCCTCCGCTGCTCGCTTCTTCTCCTCCTCCATTGACCGGACCAACTCTCCGGTTCTTGTCCAGGCCAAGCGCCGCGGTGGTTCCTCATCACTCAAAGAAGACCTTGTCGCTTCTCGTAAGCAAAATCGCTCTTAATTCTCTTTTTCTTTTTTTTAGTTTTAACTGTTTGCTTATAATTGTCTTTTTTTTTTTCTTTTCAGCGTCCGATCTTCATTTTGAAGCGCCACTGAAAATTGTGAAGTATCCGAACCCGATATTGAGAGCGAGAAACAAAAGAATTGTCACGTTTGATGATAATTTGAAGAAATTAGTTGATGAGATGTTTGACGTTATGTATAAGTGAGCTTTTTCTTGTTCCCTGCTGAACACATGAGCTTGACGAATGTTTTTCTATTTAGGATTTACACTCTCAATGATATTAAATGCAGGAACACAATTTACTTGTAAATATTATAAGGTGTGAGACTACAAGTTTTTTGAAGTTATGTTATATTAGGAAGGTCCTTGTGAATAGGATTAGAATCAAAATTTTAATGCTCTTTATAACTTCTGTGGTTGTGTAGTTCATTTGTTGCATTTTTTTTTTTCTAGTTTGAATTTGTTGCAACCATTTAGCCTGAATATAATGTTAAGTAAATAAGAAGATTAGCCTAAATATAATTAATGTAAATGAAGTTATATTATTACATGGAGTGTAGTGAATTTTCTTTCAAATATGTGCATTGCTTCCTAATCTGACTACAGCATTATTGGTGTTAAACCAACTATTTGGCTGGAGGATACTGACTTTAGCTATAGCTACTTAGTGTTTGGGTAGTGGTTGTTTTGACATGGACTAGACCGGCAAGTTTTTGTCAAGAAGTCCCATAGATCACATACTAGACCTGTTTGCTAAATGGAAGTCATGTGAATCTAAGATTGAGGTTTTTTTTTTAACTATTGGATGCTTATAAAGGTCCCTGCTATTTACAGGACTGTGAACAATTGTTGTTGGCTTCCTTTTTAACAGAACTGATGGCATAGGGCTCTCAGCACCACAAGTAGGAATGAATGTACAACTTATGGTGTTTAATCCAGTTGGTGAGCGAGGTGAAGGAGAGGATATAGTTCTCATTAATCCAAGAGTTAACAAGTATTCAAAGAAAAAGGTGCTTTTTAATGAAGGTTGCCTATCCTTTCCTGGAATCTATGCTGATGTTCAGGTTATTCACAGATACTTAATTATATGTTTATTATCTATTTTTTAGTGTTAGTTCTGTCTGGTCAAATCAGAAGATTGTGGGTACTCTGAACTTCCTGCTGATTTGCTTTTTTTTTTCTCACTTCCATATTTATTTCTCTTTTGTTCTCCTTCTTGTTTGAAACTGTTGCAGATAAAAAATTAAATAAATATTTTTTTTCTTTTGGAAATGTGTATGTATCCTGGTCAATGTGTCTATTTATTTTCTGCACTACTTAAACTTCTGTTCTGAGCTTCCAGGAGTAAATATTAGTTCTTGATTCATCTTTATATGTTTAAGTAGGAAAAGTGTTGTGGTGGCTAGGTCTGTCTCCAACACAACAAGTTTAATTGAAGTGACTAACTCCTTTTGTTAGCTACCCTTTTTTAGAGCTTAAAGGGCTGTTTTTGTACTTTTGTATTATTCTTAAGATAATCTATAACACTTCTGATTTTTTCTCATGAAGAGACCAGAAGCTGTAAAGATTGATGCTCAGGACATTAATGGTGCTAGGTTTTCATTCAATTTGTCTGGTCTTCCTGCACGGGTATTCCAGCATGAGTTTGACCATTTGGAGGTTTGTAAACATAAATTAGATATATTGTTTCTGTTCAATAATGAACGGTTTTGTCCTAACATATGTTGATAAACAAATGTGTAAATTTGTCATAACCTTGGTTTGTATGCTCTGGATTAATATATTGCAAGTTGAATGATTATAAGTTAATAATAATATATTATTTTTCTCTGCGCTTGCAAAGTATGTTTTGTATAGATAATCTAAAGGGCCACAACTCCATGCATTTCCTACTTGGTATCTTGCATTTGTCTGCTTAAATTTAAGAAATTTCATCAATGCATTTTTCAGGATCATGAACGACTTCTTTTTGCTAAAGTCTCTTATAAATCTGCAGGGAATTTTGTTCTTTGATAGAATGACTGAAGAGGTTCTTGACAGTATCCGTATCCAGTTACAGGTGAGCAGAATCATGACTATGATTGCTGTGTTTTCTGATCAGATGAGAAATTTTGTATTTGTTTTACTCGGTAACGTTATGGCCTAGCATATAAAAACAAGGTATACCTGGACAAAATGTAGAACTCCGCTTTTGCACTGCTTGCAAATTATATCCATAGGCCAGAATGGGCAAGCAGTGGACAGAGTCCATTACTAATTTCCTTTTCAAGGTTGAAAGCTTTGATCTCTATGGTGGTTTCTTGGATCAATTTAGTGGCTGGAAACAGTTATATTGTTGTCAATAAAATATCAAGCCATTTCCATCTCTCATCACTTTTGAAAAGGATTTACTTCCATTGATGAATTGTTGCTTTATGTAGATCAGTTTTGCTACTGAGATTTTGGGTTCATTAAGAAAGAAAAGATTGTTTCAGTTGTGTGATGTGGATACTGATCTCTCTCTTTCACATACACAAATGCATGTTCGCATGCTGATTAAAAAATTTGCAAAATCATGTTTAGATGATTAGTAAAAAGTTTATTAGGTCTACCAAAGAGCTTATGTCTGTGTGGCTTGATTTACAAAGTAAAACATCAATGCATGAACCAAAACCTGCTCTTATCCAATGGGAATATGTTTTGAATATACCAAATTTCAATTCAGTTAGCTAGGAAGCACCAGACTAAGCTGCAACGAACCTAACAGAATCAACTTGACATGCCTGGCGACTCTACACATGAATCTTAGTTCTCAGTGGCACTCTAGCTGTGATTATTGTTATCATCAGTGGCACATTAATATTAGTTCCCCGATATGCTTGACTAAAAAAGTTTTAGCCTAGCACTTAAGCATGACCTAGTATGTCGGCGAATTAAAAATTCTTGTTGACAATAGTCAAAATCATTTTGTTTGTTGAGGTATTTGTTTTGTCATTCCACATGTAAGTGATGACTCTATGCGGTATGCTGTCCTGATTTTTTTATGGTCAGGATAAATATGTATTCTTGCCTAATGCTGAAGAAAATTTTCCAGGCCTTAGAAAAGAAATATGAAGAGAAGACTGGGTTCCCAAGTCCTGAAAGGGTAGAAGCACGTAGGGGGCGGAAAGCTGCAGTCGGTTTTGGAAAATCATAAATATACAATGGGCTTCCTCAGATAAATCAGGCTTCATAGAAACTGTAAACTGATAATTTTTATTCATTGCCACCTGAATTAATGATTAAACTTTGTTCTTATATTGTTGTTTTCTGTTGAATAGGATAGGTGAACTTAGGCGTGATTCTGAACATGTAACATTCAAAAACTTGTTGAGCAGAAGTGAGTACTGAACACATTAAAACAAATAACTTGTTATCAATGCCAGATTATGTTATTACACATACTTTTCAGCATACTCCGGCAAATGAGGACAAGTAACAACATTATTGTGCTCCTTGTCTTTGCTCTGTTTCTATAGTAACTTTTTTGATAGTATATGATGAGAATTGAATGTATTCTGTCATCTGTTTATGTTTATGTGGCAAAACTAGATTGCATTCTCTAACATCTCTAGGTTGTTCTATATTATTTTTTGTGTGATAACAGATTCAGCTAACTTAATGTATTTACTTTCTGTTAAAAGAACATACAACACATTTTGTATTATGCTCTTTGAATATTAAAATTTTGTGTAATTTGCTGCTATAGCAACTGCTGTATCGCTGACAAAAGTTCTTGTGTACTACTATGATTTGACAGTGGCATCATATTTGACATTAACATGTGCTGCTGCTACGAAAAGTGGCAGAACACAAAATCATCCATACACCATAGTAAGCCAGGGTGATTCTAGCAAGAGTTTCTGTTGTAAGGAAAACTGGATTTTGAGGGTGTGCCGGTTTGCAAACCGGTAATAGGACGTACAGTGCTTGTTTTCAGCTCTCCATATGTTTCCCAACAGAATGGTTGCCGATACTCTTCAGATGGTTTTAGTGCTATGGTAGTTAGAGATACACCAGTGCACGGTGAGCTGTCACTGCAAGCAAAGTGCACAGGTATTTGTGTATAGGTTCCTCGGATATTTACGTAGTTTATATCTGATACAGAAACAGCTGAACTTTCATTCTGGCATTTGCTCTTGTCACAGTAGTATTGATCAATCATGATAGGAGTCATAACATCTGAGACTTGAGTGTTTGAAAACATTACTCGTTGCACAGAGCCTGAGCCTCCCTGCCAGTTAGAAACAATAAAAATACTGGCTCAAGCTGAGCAGATAATATGGTATGCAGATCTCTAAACAGATTTACAAGGATAGTTCTATTTTGATAATTTTTTACTCTTTGATGATTTTTACACATGCAACATTGAATTAAGGTGATGATAAGTTGTTTTACCTGCCATGTCTTTATTCGCACACCAGTTAATGTATTCTGCATTATGACATCTCGAACAGTTATGTCTGAAACACATGCTTTGGTGCCCTCCTCTCCTACCCCCCCAATGCTAATTCCATGTCCAGGTCCACACTTCACATTGTGAATGTATACGTTAGAACATCCGGTTTATATAGATCTCCTGTAAAATGCAGTGGTAACTCAGTATTGTTTGTGATTGTAAAAGGATAAGGTGTGTTGGAGGTTTAGAATTACCACAAGCAGGAGTGCTGCTATAAATGAGCACATTTTGGGAGTTCTGCAGGTGGATTCCATCTGTGTTGGGGTTATCACCTGGAGATGAAGTTGTGAAACTGGAAACCTGAACAGCTGTACATGCATAAAATTTGAGGTGGGTTTGTGGGCTGTTTTGAATGGTTATGCCGGTGACTGTCACACCGTTGCTTCCATAGAACCTTAGTGCCTGCACAAGAAGGGCGATTGCAGAAATATGTTACTTCTTCTTGATCTCAAAATTATTGCTGGATTATCATTAGTTTTAGACAGGGTAATCACCGTAGGCTTGGTGTGGGGCATCTTTACATTTTCGTAGCTTATCTGCAAGATACCGTCTTCTGTAGTATAAATGCATGCATGACTAGTTTTAGCAAATGGACATTAGAAGTGGTCATGTTGAAGCCTCTTACTGAATCATATGTTGGATGGTAATTAGGCGAGTCATTCCACCAGACTGAGCCTCGTCCGTCAATGACACCTTCACCTTTTACTGAAATGCCTTTAAGCTTGGAGAATTCTAGCCACTGTGAGAGGCCTGAACCCCAAGCTCCAGAGTTTGTTGGAGCTATGATCTTCCCATCCAACTGCATAGAATAGTAAATTTTGTGAGTTATATCTCTTAGCAATCAACCCTTATGTATATGATCCACATCAAGTCTATTATATTTTTTAATTTTTTTTAATTTTTGTGTGTTATGCTACACCGGCTCTTAATGTTGGATTTGGCCACATTAGTAAGGATGGTAACATAGTTACAAGCTGTTGTAGTTGACATTTAGGTGTTGAAGAAGTTGCGACGACGGAAGACAGAGATTTTGAAGGTAAATGGGTTTTCAAGAGGGTAGCTAGTAAGGTTGAGAATATGGAGTGACTTGTCGGGTCAAAGGTGATGATAATAATGGTGGTAAAGACTAATCAAGCCTCCTAAAAAGAAAATAGTAAGGGTGAAAGAAAATGAGAAGTGGATGTTGATGTATATTTGATATTGAAAGATATTTCCTAAAATTTGTTATTTTGGGGTGAGATAGTAATTTTGAAATGTGGAATAGTTAAACACAATATGATAATTTGGTTTTTTGACACTTTTGCAAAATTTTTTTTCATTAACGAAGTTAGATTTTGAATCAAAAAGAATAATTTATACATTCAGGAGGTGAAAAGGTAATTTTAGGTCAAATATTGAGTGGGAACAATGTTAATAATTGCTAAGAAAAAATTTCAAAACAAGTCAACAATTCCATACAATTTATGTCTCAACACTATTTTAAAAGTCGTACCAACAGGAAGTAGAGGCAAGTTTAATTTTGGCTTGCCCTAAAATCGACTTTGGCTTTCATACTGCGGTTGAATAACTAGGACTGTCCCCTATACTGTTGAAACTTAAAATCGAACCTGAGTTTTTCCATAAATTTGAAAAACAATCACACTTGAGTCTCGTTCTGACCACCTAAGTTTACAATTACTTCAATCTAACGATTCTATAGAGAATTTATCATGGTTAAAATATTATAGTAATTTCAGTTAGCGTAGATCAAATCCCTATGCTATTGGAACTTAGATTTGAGTCTGTGCATTTCCATAAATTGGGAAAACAGCCATGTTATTTTGAGTCTCAATCTAACATCCTAAGTTTACAACTATGTTAATTTAACGATTCTATATGGGCACCAATTATTAATTTTTGATAAGTAACATGAATTCCTCATGATTAAAATGTTACCGTAATTTCAATTAACTCCGATCAAACCCTTATACAGTTGGAACTTAGATTTGAGCATAAACTTTTCCATAAAACAACCACACTTGAGTTTCAATCTAACACTTAAATTTATAGTTATCCCAATCAAACAATTCTATACAGATGCCACTGTCTGGATCATAAGAAGTCATTATTCAGCCTTTATTTGCTAATACAAGAACAACAAGTGCTTTTTGAATTTTGAAAGATGTGTTATTAGGACTAACAATAAGTGATTTATCCTTCTGCTTGCCTTCTTGGGAAATTAGAGATATAAGATAGAGCTCATTAAAATTTAGGTTGAATAGTTTTATATTGTATGAGTATCACTGTAGTATTATTGCGACATGCAATTATGCTGCATCATATGGCAAGTACATCAATTTTATTAAAATTTTAAACAAAGTATTTATTGTATCATTAAATCATACAATAAGAATTGTCAAACATGAGACATACCTGATAGTTTCATCTCCTTGAAAACGCTTGCATTGCATCCCCCAAAAACCGGCTTCACCAGAGATTTTTCCGTAAAACCTGATGCTGCCACTAATCGGAAGTGAAAGGTAGATATAGATTCCTTCCCGATTTATCAAGAAGCTGACCGTAATCGAAAAGAAAGGTTCAAATGGGCAAAAAATTATATCTAAAGAAGTGAAAAAAGTAATGCCAAATATTTTGATAGTGGAAAAAGTAATATTGCATCAAAGTTCATGAGTTATTCTTGATCCCTCAATGAGGTATTATATATATGTTGTTGATGTTCAATTTATATAATTAATTTCTTGTGCAATCTTGAGATTGAGAAATACGAATGAATTTGAAGAAACTAGGAATCAATTACCTGCTGTTCATCGCATCTGTTGGCAAAATGCTGCAACAGTGAATTTCCGTTATTCTTGTTCCTCTCTGTTTCTGCAACTGCCAAAAACTTAGTACAAGTAATATTAATGCTGCATATTCACGCATTATTCATGCACACAGCTGTAGCAAAGACAACAAGAAAAAAGCCTTTCATGCAAAGAGAATTACTAAAAAAAATTATATAAGATAAATTCAAAACTTTATTGTCTTTTTTATTATAAATGTACATGAAGGAAAGCTGGAACATGCTTTAGAACAAAAGGAATTACTTGGAATGAACATGAAGGGAATTACATTAAGTTATACACCCTTCCGATCCATTTGAATAAATCACACAAATTATTCATGCAAAGCTGGAACATGCAATTAACGCCAAGAAAATCACACAAATTACATAACATGCAAAACATTTGGTTCCCAAGAAAACATGCAAATGTAGTTGAACAAGACATGTATAATTTTCATGAAAATCAATATTAGATAAACTCAAGATTTATCAAGTTCTACTTAATCCTTTACTTTTCTTTCACTTTCTCAAGAAACAAACAAACAGAAGCCTAATTACAGCAAAGGAATACATACTAGTAGGGCTAGGTGAATAAACGTGGATGAAAAATAATCGGAAAGCATTTGTGTTAGTGTGAACGATCATTTCAAGAGTCCACTGGAAAGCTTTGCTGCTGATTCCAGCAGGGTAAGGGTACCAATATCGCCTCGACTCTGTCGGCTTCACCAGAGATTTTTCCTCCAAAAACCGGCTTCACCAGAGATTTCTCCGTAAAACCTCATGCTGCCACTAATCAGAAGTGAAAGGTAGATATAGATTCCTTCCCGATTTATCAGGAAGCTGACCGTAATCAATAAGAAAGGTTCAAATGTGCAAAAAATTATAAGTAAACAAGTCAAAATAATGATACTGAAATTTATGATCGTGGGAAAGTTAATACAATATCAAAGACCACGAATAATTTCTAGCTCTTCGATGAGGTATTATTTATATATTGTTGACGTTCGATTTATACAATTAATTTTTTGTGTATTGAGATTAAAAGATTTGAATAAATTTGTGAAACTAATTCTGAAGAGCCCAGTGAATACTGTGAAAAATATGTCAAATGCCACGTTATGATCATTTTTTATCATAACGTGGCATTTGGCGTATTTTTCACAGTATTCAATGGGCTCTTCAGAATTAGTTCTGCAAATTTATTCAAATTTTTTAATCTCAATACACAAAAATTTAATTATATAAATCGAACGACAACAATATATAAATAATACCTCATCGAAGAACCAGAAATTATTCGTGGTCTTTGACATCTTGTCAACTTTCCCACGATCAAAATTTCCGGCATTATCATTTTGATTTGCTTACATATAATTTTTCCAGCATTTGAACCCATCTTGTTGATTAATTCAAAATCATTTATCTATAAGCATTGACATAAAATTAATTGGTTATACTGAAGAGTGTGTGTGTTTTTATATATATAAATCAAAGGAAAATAATAAGTATTCAACAAATTGAATTTGAAGAAACTAGTAATCCATTACCTGCCGTTCATTACATCTGTTGGCAAAATGCTGCAACAGTGCATCTCCGTTATTCTTGTTCCTCTCCGTTTCTGCAACTGCCAAAAACATAGTACAAGTAATATTAATGCTTCATATTTATGCATGATTCATGCACGCAGCAGTATCAAAGAAGACAACAAAAAAGAAGCCTTGCATGCAAAGAGAATTATCAAAAAAAAAATTTATAAGATAAATTTGAAACTTTATTGTCTTTTTTATTGATCTTGTTATGTATGCAAACTGAATTTGGTCAATTCATACGAAAAAGAGGAGGGCACCGTCAAGAACAAAATCAAATAAATCATATGGAACTGTGTCAAGGTCCATGTAAACATTAAGAATGCGCACACTTTTCATCTTTGGTTTCCAAAGAATTAAACTTGCACCAGAAATTGATAAAAATACTAATATTTTAATTTAGATAAGAGGATTAATTGATCAATAGATTACCTTGGAGCAAAAGAATCACTCAAGATTAAACTAGTGTTTTTCTTCTTACTATTTTTCTCCATTTTCTTAGGAACCAAACAGAACACAACTAATATAATTGTTTTACAAAAGGAATTACTTGGAATGAGCACGAAGGGAATTACTTAACGCCAAGAAAATTATACAAATTACATAACATCCGATGCATCGGTTCCCAAGAAAGCATGCAAATGTTGTTGAAATTGATTCCAAGGACAAGATAATTATAATTTTCATTGATGTCAACATCACCAACCTCAAGATTTGTCAAGTTCTACTTTTCTTTTCTTTCACTTTCTCAAGAAACAAACAAACAAACAAACAGAAACCTAATTACAGCAAAGGGATACATACTAGTAGGGCCAGGTGAATAAACGTGGATGAAAAATAATCGGAAAGCATTTGTGTTATTGTGAACGATCATTTCAAGAGTCCACTGGAAAGCCTTGCCGCTTATTCCAGAGTGCTATTTCCCCCCACGATTTAGTGCATTGTTAAAGTTATACCTTCGAGGTTTAAAAAGCCAAAGATCTCACTCATAAGTTAATTTTTGTTAAAAGACACAAAGATAAAATTGTTATTTCATTAATAATATTAAAAAATATAAAATTAATTAAGTTTTTTTCTCATAATTTTAAAAATTAACAATTTTACCTCTGTTAAAAGTTTTTTAACTTTCAGAAGTAACATTCTCCCCTTCTCCCCCCCCCAAAAAAACCTAAGGATTATTTTTCAAACGTTCTCGGGCAATTGATGACAACCCATCAACCCATATTATCTAGTCGGCGACCAGATCTTCACTCTCCTATGCAAAAAGAGGCAACAAAGACGCATTTTCATCGATTCTTATAGAATTGACGAAGACCCTTGTTTCTGTCGATTCATCTAGAATCGATGAAGAATTCATTGATTCAAATTGACGGAGTCAACAAAGATGAGTCTTTGTCAATTCATCTAGAATCGATGAAGGCTTCGTTGATTCAGATTGACTGAGTTAATGAAGATGAGTCTTTGTCGATTCTTTCGGAATCGACGAAGATGCGTCTTCAGTGCATCATCAGAAAGCTTTGGAGAGATGAAGGGTGGTTGGTGAGATGGTGGGTTGAAGCGCTTTCTCCGGTGGCCGGAGAGCCTCTAGCAAATACCCTAGATTTTAAGGGGAAAAATGTTACTTTTAAAAATTAGAAAACTTTAGACATGAGTGAATTTGTTAGTTTTTAAAATTGTGGGAGGAAAAGTAATTAATTTTATCTTTTTAATATTATTAATGAAATAATAATTTTACTTTTATCTCTTTTAATAGAAGTTAGCTCATGGTTGAAACTTCTGACTTTTCAAACCTCGCTTATATGATTTTGAGATGGAAGAAAGAGGGGCAGGGGCAGGGGCAGGGGCAGGGGAATACTGTTTTGGCCATTTTTAACAGTTAATGTTTTGATCTTTGAATCCAACCTTTGGTTTCAAGAATGTGTCCAGGAAGACAAGAAATCTCTATTACAAAAGTAGCTGGTAGCTTCATGTTATCTGATGCTTCACCCATCACTTTGTCATCAACACATCAGAATCAAATTTTTACGTACAATCTGTAAAAATATGCTTCACGCAGAAGAAGACCTCTGAGAAGACGACTGTCTTCCCAGGTGAAGACGAGCTCGAGCTTGAACTCTAACTCTGCTATATACAAATCAAACCGAACTCAAATTTGATTCGATTCGAACCTAACCTTAACTTGTAGTAGATAATATTTATTATATCATATGATATATTCAATGTATCATATTATATTGATATATTTTATAATATATATTATTTTATATCTATATTATATTGTATGGTAATATGATAACTATAACGTGACGTGATTCTTATTTCGCTTGTATCATCATAAACTAGGAATTGAAAAACATATTTATTAACTCCAGATGACTCAACGTTTTTGGTTGGCCAGGCTTATGATGCCAAACTATTCCTTCATGCATGAGTGATTTATGCAAACAAAAACTATTTTCGGAATTCAAAAATAAATTGAAAAAGCACCGTATACATGAATATGAGAAGACTTTCTGAAACTGCGCTTGGCGGGTGAGGTGGTTATCAGATGACCAACCGGGCGCACGATAGCAAACGCTAGTTAGTTGATCACTCTTTAAGCTTACCATACTTCTATATAGATTACTGTTCTTCATTAATTTCTGAAAAAAGTAAGAAGCATTAGAATAGACTGAGCAAGAAAAGAACAAGAAGAAGGGAGAGAGTTGACTCATTGAGTTACTGCAAATTTTTGAGTGAGTTTAATTAAAAATGGAGGACCAGGAGAGGACTAGCATATTGGTGACAGTAACGAAGTCGAGCGAGAAAGGGTATCCTTACCCCTCGAAATGCAGCAGAGAAGCCTTCGAATGGATTCTTGAGAATATCGTTCGAACTAACGTTGGTCGTTTCGACCTTCTATTCCTCCACGTCCAACACCCAAACACTCGTACGTACTTGTTCTTTTTTCTCCTCTTTATTTCTGTTTTAGTTAATTTGCTGAGAATACTTCTGTGTTATGGATTATTATCTTCTGTTTATTTCTTGGGAAAATGGAGGGAAAGCAATTAAATCTTGAGGCTACGAAACTTTTCCTCCACGTCCAACACACGCACATGCTTGTTCTTTTTCTCCTCTTTATTAATGTTTTAGTTAATTTGCCGAGAATACTTCTGTGTTATGGATTGTTATTTTTCTGTTCGTTTCTTGGGAAAATGGAGGGAAAGCAATTAAATATTGAGGCAGCCAAACTTTTCCAAGAAATTAAATGAAAAAACATATTGCGCACAAATACTCTGCTTTTCAAGAAAGGTTTATCAAGTTGATTTTCTTATTTTTGGCAAAATAAATCTGCCGGGTCAGTTTGTCTTCCAGAATGATAATATAGATTATTATTTTTCTGTTTGTTTCTTGGGAAAGTACTTAAGTCTTGGGGCTGCCAAACTTTTCCAAGAAATTCAATGGAAAAACATATTGCGCACAAGTATTCTGCTTTTCAAGAAAGGATTATCAAGAAAATCTTTAGTAATTGATTTTCTTATTCTTTGCAAAATAAATCTGCCGAGTCAATGTGTCTTCCAGAATAATCCACTGATAACGTTTTGTGCAGCTGACGCAGAATACGTAGCAGCGGTTGACATGCTGGATTATTTTGATGATAGATGTATACAGATTGGGGTTGGTATTAATGGATCGATTATCATACGATTAATTCCTATCTTCTTATACCGAGAAGATTTAATCAGTTTAATTAAACTATGATTAACTGTAATTAATTAATTAATGGTCCTAGGTGGCTCATTTCTCTTGGGTCGCTCGAGGGGTTGATCCTAAAGTAGTTATTTGCGATCAAGTGAAACAAATGAACGCAGACATCCTCGTCCTGGGAAATAAAAAACGTGCCTCCATTCAGAGGTATGCAATAATTTTTAACTTTATTTTAGAGCTATTTATATGTTAATTATTATTTTTTTCTAGGTTTTTTAATCGGGGCGAGAGTGTTATTGAATACTGTTCGAAGCAAGCTGAGTGTCATGTTATCACTGTTAATGTAAAGGCAGAAGCAGCTCAAAGGTCTATTGTCCTTCAGGAGGAATTGGATCCAAATTCGTCAAGACGAAACCTGTTACCATAACAAGATAGGCAAAACAGAGCAATTTTCTTTTCTTTTCTTTTATTTTTTTAAACCAAAACGGGACTCTGTACTTAATAGACTGACGACATTCTTTTTCTTTCCTACGATTTTATCAATTTCTTATGCTTACATTCAATTCTTCCTTGTTAAGGCATTGAGATCAGATATCCCCTTCAATATATTCTAAATAATTGTATTTAATATAACGAATCAATTATTAATATTAATAAAATTATATGTTTATACTTTTAAGTATATAAATTATATATTATTATATAATTAGATAATTTTAAAATAAATATAAAATAATATATTATCATATAATAACACATTATATTTATATAATTATATATTAAAAAATATGTTCATATAGTATTATTTTATTAATATATACTTTGTGTAGAATTAAACACAATTATGATCATTAATTGTTTAGTGCATAGATTATCTTTACATAACATTGATACTTATAATTATTTGTAAAACAATAAAATTATATACACAATTTTACCTATAAATAATAATATATTACTAAATATTATATAAGTTTACTAAATATCTACTTAAAATATCATTTATCTCCGTTAGACGATAGGTCTATTAAAATATCAATACAACCCCAAAAAATGTTTATCGGCGAATATTAATTAAGTTATGTTATATATATAAATAATGATAAGTTATCATACGATTAAATAATTAAAAATAAAGACAAAATAATACATAATTATATAATAACATACTATTATTTATATATAAACCCTACTATGCATAACACAAAGTATCATAACTCAAAATGCCTACAAAAAGTTATATTCACCTCCTATTCATTGAATCAAAAATTGTGCACGTTTTCTTTGAATTCTCACATTTTCTTTACCGCCAAACAAAACGAAAACAATATGAAAGATTGGTCTACCTTAAAAATGAAGATTAAACAAAGAGGAGGGTTTGGTGTTACCGTGGATACAACTAGTTTCAAAGCTTCTGTTAAATAGAAGACGTTGGTGGTGCTAATAGAGGGAAGCCGACAATAAAGGTAGTAGAGGAAAACCAACAGTGGTGGAAGAGGAAGACAAAGAGAAACTTTAACGGCGGGTGTCAATCTAGGAGAGAAAGAAAATATCGTTTGATTCATAGATTTTTTCTGAAATTTAGGCTGACGTGCCATTATGCTGATGTGGCAGATGAAATGGCATCCGCCACATCAGTCGGTGCATTCTGTCGGTACCATCCATCGGTTGCGGTAGCATTACTCATATATTCATGGTAACGGCAATGCACCCTTTGAGTACAATTCGGTACATAGATAATTATCATGTGAAAAACTAATGTGTTTTTCTTTTTTTTGCTTAAAATAACTCCAATATGCTTGGAAGTATCAAGACATGAAGATTGATATTGGATACCTCACTCAAGTTCGTGATTCCACTCTGAAATTCAACTTTCAACGAAGAACACACTCTCTAATCGCCACCCTTGTGTCGTTAGTTCAAAATTCATCATTTTGGTGCTGAACCGTCGGATTTTCTGGTATTAATTTATGCAATTTGCTGAATTGGATGTTTGTTTTGATTATATATTTTTTTTTCACTAGTTTGGTCACCAGGCGTTTGACCGTATGCCCCATAGATTATGTAACTTTTTTTTTTTTCCTTTTCTAAGGTTCTGGCATTAATGGGTTTTCACACATTCCTCTGTTTTTATAATTTTCTTTTATTCTGTATTCTTGTTAATCAAAATTCATTGTTGGGTAAGTTTCTGAAAACTGGCATTGCTGATGTTATTATCAAATCTGTGATAAAGATAGAAGTACAGAGATTGTACTTCTATAATGAGTGATCAATATGCTGTTTTTAGTTAAATAGCCTGAAACATTATTGCTTTGTCTTTTAGTTCAATGGGTTCTTGGGAATTTATGCTTTCAGTAATCAAAATGTTTGATTGTTGCATTTCCTGAGTGAATTTTGTTGTCCAGTGGGCTTGAGACTAATTTGAGATCAGGGTTTTTGTCCTTGTGGCCTGTAGAGCTAAAAAGTTGCAACTTGAATTTTGATTAGTTACGCATTTTGTTCAGGGGTCAGTCTTGTTACTTTAAATTGCATATGATTCCAGTTTAAGCAGTGATTGGGTCTTAGCATTAGCTTCTACTGCTTGAAATATACCTGTGTGCTAATCTTAATTACATATGACTCTGTAGACGTCAAGCATTTGAGCTTTCTCTGTGTTGAACTGAAAATCTTTTGTTTTTCCAACATTTTTGAACACCCTAGCTGCTGACAATGAAAATTAATGAGTGAGGATTGAAAGCAGTATCTCTTTGTTGGGTTTTAAATTTCTGATTAGAAATTTTTGTGATGCCCTCTCTATGTTTGATTTTAGGAAATTTTAGGTGATCAATTTGCTTAAACTGTGATGGAAGCCAAATTATTCTGCTTTTTGAAATTAGGGTTGTCTTTTATTTCTAAAATTAGGGTATAGCCATGAGGTTGAAGTCAGTGTTCCTCCTGCTGTGCTGTCCATGTTTTCTGCTTCAAAAACAATATAGTTTGCTGCACCGGAATTGACAAGCAAAGGTTGCACCAGTTTGCTTCTTCTGTTCCTAGTTGCAAGCCTCCTGAAGTTCACAAAGGCAACGGCATAATGTACATTGATGAAGTTGTCAAGAAGAAACAAGGAAAGAAGTCCAAATGATGGTGGAGGAGCCAGGTTCTGATTTTCAAAAGTACTTTTGCATCGTTACATAGATGGGTTAGCAATGCCATGTTCTGTAAAACTTAATTCATTCTCTGCATAAATTAGAGCGTCTTCATGACTTAAGGCATTTGATAATCTAAAGAGCTTCAAAATATATGGATTCTTATTGCGAAAGAAAGCCAAAAGTATGCATGTTTCGGAGGCTTTGTTTATACAATGCTGCCTCAAACTTCTCCACTGAAATTTTCCTTAGACGAATGTGAATCAGGTTCCAGTGATTGCATTTATCTGCTGTAAGCTACTTGCCCAAAATGGACTTTGTTGTCAGGACTTCACGTGGTCGTTCTCCTATTTACTGATTTTCGCTTCACCCAACTGACAGTCGATGGAGCTTTTCCTCTCCATAAGACAAGACGCCCCATTTGGCCATTTTCGTACTATTACAAATTGCCCAGGATATTACTTGTAATAATGTTTATCAGTTTAAATAATATGTTATTATATAATTAAATAATTTTAAATTAATAATATTAAATTATATAATAATATATTATTTATATATATATTTAATTATATATTTCAAAAAATATATATAATATTTCCCATGTTATATGCACTAAAAATGCGTTTGGTTTGGTCATCCTACCCAAGGCCACCTAAGTAGTAAGTTCACCACCTATTGTCTTTTGGTTTGACCGAATCTTGGAATGTGGCCTCTTCGGTATTCCCAAGAATGTTTTCGTGGCCTTATATTTTTAAGTTGTTTGAATGAAAATTTAAAATAATTTAAATATCAGTCAAGAAAAGAGAAAAAAGTATAAAGCCGGACCAAGGTAAATTTGATGGCAGGAGAAAACGACGTTTTAAATATAAGGATAAATAATTAAATTTTAAATGATAACGATCAAATTTTGAATAATTAAATATCAGTAATTTTATAATTAAATAGTTTTAAATTAATATTTAATTATATAATAATTTATTATTATTTATATATGCAAAACTCCATATATATATAATATTATTTAAATAATTTTATGATAATATAATTTTATTTTTTGATTGAATTAATGAGTAATATTATTTTAAAATTATTGAATATTTTTTAATAAAAATAATATTAGGTATATAATTTTTATATATAAATAATAATACATTATAATATAATTAAAAATTAAAAATAATATTTAATTATATAATAATATATTATAATTTATATATTAAAATTATATATTTGATTTTATTATTTTAATAATAACTAAAATAATGTAATGGTTCAAATAGAGAAACTTTGTCCTTGTACGGAAAATAATGAGGCACTTGGTGGAAGCCAGCTAATCTAAAATACAGGTGGGGGACAAACATGTGACATAATCACGTGAATTTAAAAGAGATGTCGAGGCCGTGTTTGGTGGTGACGTGAAGAAAGAAAGAAAAAGAGTAAGAGTTTAAATCTTTTATTATATATTTTTAAAATAAAAATTTTAATTTATTTTATATAATAATTATAAAAATTGCAATTAAATCCGAAAAAAAATTAAAGAATCATAATGATTTAAACCGATAATTAGGTGAGACTTGATGGACTAATTAGGTTAAAATTGGCCTTTTGAGCTTCCATCTGAAATTTGGTAAATATAATGTCAAATATCAAATGAAATCGGCTGGTGGAGTGAATTATTCTATTGGCTACACAGGAAACTAACAATATTTGTTAAAAAAACTAAATAAAAATATATTATCATATAATTTAAAATTATTTTAATTATAAATTATTAAAAATTATTAATTTATGTAAAAAGTATTCATTACAAATTATTAATTCACAAATACATGGCATGAAATTATTTATCAATCTTTCTAGCCCAAGGATAAAAACGAATGGAAAGAGTAACAAGAAAAACAGAAAAATGATTCCCCAACCTACTACTTGCGATGTGAGAGACGGCAGAGAGAGTATTTGAGTGGACAGGGTTTATGTTTTAGATGTAGACAACTTGGACACGTGGCCATAAATTGTTTAGCAAGCATAGGCAGTGTAGAGTAGCCAATGAAGGGTGTCAATGCTAGAATATATCTGATAAGCTCAATTCAACCAGACGTCGGTCCATCCACAAGTACCAGCCGGTTATTATCTTTCTAAGTCTACCTTTTATGTGTGTATATATATAGAGAGAGAGTGATCTCCCCATTCATTTATATCATTTCATTATGCCAAGTATATACATAGGCCAAGGGACTATATCCCACCCAAGTTTAGCAGTGTTCTCAGGCTTTTGTTTATGAGATTTGAAAATTTTAAAGTTTTACTAATAATATAATTATTATTAAAAAATTTTATTAAAAATAGTAATAGAATTATTATTTTATTAATAATATTAAAAATTATATATTTTATTATATATTTTTTTTAAGTTTTAAAAACTAACAATTTTATTCATATATAAAGTTTTCTAATTTTAAAAAGTTATATTTTTTTCTAAATTTTTTATTTACCTCTCCGACCATCATCTCCAACGTTGACGATCTTTCATTTCTATCTTAAACCGTTGGTCAATACAATAAATAAATCTAAAACGGATCTTATTGTCGAATATGAAGAAATCTGATAAGATTTAGGGAAAGAGATTATAGATCTTTTCGTCGATTAAGAGATCTATAATCTCTTTGTTGAAGATGAAAGAGATCAAAATCTTTTTGTTGACGAAGAGACTTTATTATTATTTTTTCTAGATCACTAGAGAATATGATATTTAAAGTTAAAAAAACTTTAGGAGAGGTAAAATATTAGTTTTTAAAACTTATGAGGGAAAATGTAATTAATTTTATATTTTTTTAATATTATTAATAAGACAACGATTTTACCATTGTTTCTAACAGAAAATTTCAATCTTATTTGGTCAACAAATGAGACTTCAGGTTTTTTCAAACCCTACAGATGTAACTTTGACAATATAACTAAACTTAGGGGTGAAATAGTCTTTCGGCCTATAAATATGATGCGTGCTAAACTATCCTAATAATAGTCAAGAAAGACCATGCTTTATAACATGGAAATTCAAAAATACAATGATAAATTGTGAACATTGTCAAGTCGATGAAAATCTCTAAAAATTGATTCTTTATCCCATGTTTTTTTTATTAGAATACATTATATATAAAATTAGATATATAAATTAATTTGTATAATTTTCCATTAAAATTAATACGGCAAAAGCACTTGCGCTTTGTTTTGGAAATTATTTTTTGGTCCAATTTTTTATTCAAAAATTGACTTAATTCGATTATTAGATAATTTTAAACATCTCTATCACAAACGATGGCCTTACATTCTTTGTCGCTTATGCACGGCAAAAGCACTTGCGCTTCTGCTCTTTGCAGCTTCATATTAACCAGTAAACTTGTAATTAATCGGTAGTGGTATAGTATTAGCTACCATTCTTGTAATTAAATTATCAAAATCAAATTAATATTAGAACTAACCGTAAATAAATATATTATATGAAAAAGACTAACAAAAAAACAATGAAGATGAGTAGGATGAAGGATCCAATTTTAGAAGAAGCTTTGGTCATATTCGCTTGGTTAATTTGTCGAATGAATTTTTTTATAGTAAAGTCAATTTATATACTTAATATGCAGTAGTTATCATGTAATTAATGGTAAAACAGCTAAATTCAGCAACTATTTTATTCCATGAGATTTATAAGGAGAAATATTTATTATTATAAATCTTTTTTATTATTTTACTTTTTAAGACTCTTCCCATGGGATACAATAATTTAATCATTTATTTTTAATAAATAGGTATTACTTATTAATATATTATTATATCATTAAATAACATTTTTATTTTTAATTTAAAATAATTTATTATTAAAAATTATTAATATATAAAATATTACTCTTTTAAATAGTAAAATATTTAATATATTAAATAATCTAATTGTCCAAAAATAATAATTATCTTTATATGGAAAATAATCAATTGCTTAGTGGAAGCCAGCTAATATAGAATTTAAGTGGAGAATAAAACATGTGACAAGGTCACGTGAATTCACAGAGATGTTAAGACCGTGTTTGGCATTGTAACCGAAAAGAAAGTCTGTAGTATCACAATGATATAAATTCACACTACTTATCCATTAATATAAGGTAAATGGTAAATTTGATAATATAAAACAACATATATAGTTTAACTTTTGGTATACTTTTAACATGATGTTATGGAATTTTTATTGAGGCATTGCAATAAATGTGTATTTCATTAATTTAAAAACCAACCACATGATTATTATAAGTGTAAAATATTCTTTGTAAACAACCAATAAATACATAAAAATATTAAATTTAAATTTAAAACTTTTTAAAATAAATAGAATTTTAAAATGATATATTCCGTTAATACTTAACATAATTCAATTTTTTTATAATAAGAAATTTTATTTGAATCGAATTATTACATTAAATTAAAACTAATTACATTACATAGAGTAACTTATAGGTTTAATAATCAATTATATATTTATTAAATTTAAAAGTTTGATTACGATATATTATTAATGAAAAAATATAATTTAATTTTAGGAATTAAATAAAAAAGTCTTTCAAACCAAACACGCCCTTAGATAATACTGTTTTCTTAAAAGGAGAGAGATATTCTTATATACACTTTAGAGTACAAAATTTATTGTACTCTCTTTTGCATTGGATAAATAAAAAAATTAATTTTTATTATTAAAACTTTGATAGATATGATCTAATAAACTATTACACCAAATTTTGTTTGATGTAACTATTAAATATAGTATTATATAGTTAATTAAATTTAAATTAAAAATAAAATAATATATAATTATATAATAATATATTATTTATATATCTAATTTTATTTTTAACAGGGTTGAAATTGTTAATAATAAATTGATAGCCTAAATAATGGTTAACATTTTTCGAAATAAAAAAATGCAAAACAAAGAATTACAAAGCGAATTGAAACTACATGGTACTCTCATCACTTGTCGTAAATTTCCATGCTTCAAGAACAGTGACCCCACAAAAGCTGCAAATAAAATTACTCGCCGCGTTCTGTTAACCGTCGTACCAAATCGATTAATTTCTTAACATGGAAAAATTACTTTAATTTCGAGATATATTTCAAAAATGAATTATTTATTTATTTATATGAATAAAAATATCTCATGAATTTATTATTAATAATAATACCTTCAAGAAAAATATATATTTTTCTAATAAAAATTATTTAAAAAATATTTTGATGCGATTTTATATTAAAATCCAAAGACTTAAAAATCACGCGAAACGCTTATATATATTAAATTTGCACTAAAAAATTTACCATAAACTAAAAAAAAAAAAAAAAAAAGAAAGAAATCAGATTCCGCTGCAAATAGAGTATTCGCCGGCAGTCTTAAAAGCCAGTAAAATCTCCCTCCCAAAATTTCACAATTTGATGATGTTGTAACTGTTACATTTTCTGTCTACAATTTGTTATATTTGCATGGAGTTTTCGTGAGTTCAAATTTACATTTTTATTGTTAGATTTAATTATTTATTTCAGTGCGGAAGAGAGGTACATTATCATCTTAGAAGTATCGAAGAATCGGAAGAATTTTGGCGTCTTTAAAACTTAGCGTTAAGTGAGGTAATCGCTGCTTTCTGTTTTTGTTAATTGAAGTTATGCATGTGTGTTTGGTCTGAGATTAGGCCTTTTTTGTATGCATTTTTGTGGACTTCTGTTTGGTTGCTGAGGAACTGGAAAAAGGATTAATTCTGGACTTGTTTTTCTGGAAACCAAGTAAAAAGTATGTATCATTAGTGGTTCAAGATGATTGCTTTCATTTTCTGTTTTTAGTCTTATCTATAAACAAGGGTTAGGGCTTTGAAGTCAATTCTGGCTGTGGAGCTTTTCTATGTTTGTCTTGGTTTATGTTATTTTAAATGCTGTTATTGGATTTTTTTTACGCTGATTCAAAAATTATTTTCAAAAACTGAAATGCAATCAACAAAATCTGAGTTGTATTTTAATAAAGAGAAAACTTTGTTTTGTTTGCTGGTTTTCTGGCTTTTAGAATTGTTTCTTGAGACATTTCAGTTAAATGAGTTTTCTGGAAATGTAACTTTTCCCGTGTTTGTAAAAACAGAGAATTGAAATTACAAACCAATGAAGCCTAGATTTTGAGAAAGGAACCAGTTGAATTAGATGTCTATCCCAGATTTTTTCAACAAGAGGGTCTTTAGGCTCATTTTCTTGTGACATTCCCTAACATGGAGAAAACTGTGTAGGGTTTTGTGAGTTTGGGAGGTACAATTATTTTTATATTTGTAGATGAAATGCTTAATTTGTTTTTCTGTTTTTTTTTTCAACTCTGGGTGACTGCAGAGTGTTAATGAAGCTAAGACATGTTAATCAGTTCTGAATAATAGTCCAATGTTGGTTGCTCGGGGAACCATTTATCGCAGTTTATCTTTTCATCAGCTTCTTCTGAAATTTAGTAGGTTTTCAGGAAAGCATTAAGCCTATAAACGTACATTTGAAACTAGGCTAGATTATGAAAAGATATATAGTAACTGATTTTTAATTTGTTCAAAGTTGGGTCCATAAGTTTTGTGCAACCTTTCCATAGAAAACTTTCCATCTCCCAAAATTTGAAATTTACTGTGTTGTTTGCTATTGTGTTGATGCATAAAATGTGTTTGGTAAAAGCATGCAGAAGTAGTTATTCTATGATCTAACCCTTTTGTGTATGGTTGGTTACTCATTAAAATTAATCTGATATTTCTAGGCATTTATTTAGGATTCTTGCTGCTATACTATCAGTTTAAGAGAAAAGCATTTAAGCCCCATATACGAAATCAAATCTCATCTCATACCCGAGTACTACTATACTTACAAAGTACTTATATGAACTCTTATATACAAACTTTTGTGACACAAAAACATTGTTTATGTGAAAATAAAAAAAATTAATGTCTTAAAATAGATGAGTTGGCAACCACACACAATGTAGTATTTGCTTTTATTAGAAACATTTGTATGGTTGCTTTGTAATTGAATCAATTTTTTAACCATAGATTAAAGTTAATCTAATGTTTATTTTCAACATTTCAAGTTAAAAATTTAAGTTGATATAGCTAAACATTTGATATACTTATCTTTTGAGGTTATGTGAAGATATCTATGAAGTTATGAATCCATTTTCTTCTGTATAGTAATTGCAATCTAACCATAAGGCTTTACCGAAAGCACACACATATATTATTTAATAATTCATAGCAATACCAAACTGACCATTAATAATGCAAGGTGAACCTATTTTTATTTTAACAATCAAAGGTTTTGTACCGAAGATTATTTTGTTGGATTAGACTTTTTTGGGTCTTTCTTTGTGTCTCTTTCCTGATTTGTCACCTATGACATACTTTTCCCATTTTTTAATTGTTGATATCTATTTTCTTTTATATATTTGCTGAGCGTCCTTTTTGGTAGTCCATAGAAAAGATTTTACATGTTCATGTGTTAGGGTGCAATGTATTATAATTCACGAGCACTGTTGTTTTTGCATTTATGTAATACTCAATTTAGAACTTAGTGGATGCATGATAGGAGTTGAGGGATTTTGGAGTATGAAATTGAAATGTATTTTTATCTCCAGTTATATAAAGTGTGCATGTGGGAACTTTGTATTTGTTTGGTTGAGATTTTCTCAGTGCCTTTGAAATTATATGCTGTTGTTGTTACGTTATTAAGTCCTGCTAAAGAGGCAAAGCTTAATCTATTGTAGAATGTTTGTGTGGCAAGTGGTGAATTGATCTATTTGATCATCTTTTTGGGTTAGGTTTGGAGTTAGTATCATGAACAAAATGAATAAACATAAGCAAAAGAAGTAAATCAAACTTTGAGAAGAATGTTGGCTTTGAAAACAAGACCATGTTGGGGAAAAGGGCTTAAGCTTCTTGGTGCGTGCGTGCGTGCGTGTGTGTGTGTGTGTGTGTGTGTGTATGTGTATCAGTATATGCTGGTGTAGACGTGTAACTAGTTTTGCATGGATGTAGATCTGGGTTTTATGGTAATAAAAAAAATCAATTTATTTGTTGATACATATTCACTGCCATTTAATCAAGTCGATAGGGTTTTCTTTTTATTCTCCCTTTTCTCTTCTTCCCTTTATATTGTTCTCACCCTCTTTATTTCTTCTAGTCCTACTTATGTATAATATAATTTTGGATACTTTATATTTCTAGGAGCTTTTTGGGTTTTTATTAATAATGTAACTTCATTTTGAACTTAGGTCTCCCATTTATTCCTTGAAAAGCTTGAAAACCCAACGTTGGTTAAGGTGGAGTTTAAAGAAATGGTAAATCCTTACCTTTATGTTCTTGACTTTCCAATAAATACAAAGAGATATTATTCAATATATCTATTTTATTAGTTCTAATTATGCTTTTCCTTGCTATTTGCATTCACATATTTATTTAAAATTATGTAGGATGGGAACACATCTGTCGGAGAGGCTGATGAGTTTGACTGGAATACTGAAGACGAGCTGGAAATTGCAAGCTATGCTTTACCTTCTTGTTCTAATGGGACACTGCATGGTGGAGAGTCTGTTGCGAGCTCAACAAAGGTATGTGTTAAATTTTGCTTTCTAGTTTTGCCAGTGAATCGCAAATTCGAAGAAATGAAACGCAAGATGTTTGTTTTTTCTTTTTGGTCCCTGATTATAAAGATGCTGCCTTTTTTTGGTTATCATAAAGAATATTTTATTGTTCTGTCTAAGGAATTGGTCAATGATCTTTAATTGATGAATTTCTATTGGATTATTTGAATTGCTCATCTGTTCAATGGTTGTTATGCACAGGTTTTGTGCACTCTAAACTTGTGGTAAATAGCAATTTACTACTAATGCTTTAAAGTAACTTTCCATCACTTGCATTGTATTGCCATTTGCCATTTGTTGGTGCTTCTTTTGATGGTTCTACAATATATTGTTGGTTGTTTAAATTGGCCATTGGCCATCATAATAGTTGATCTTGGCTACTTGATCTCTTTGGTGTGGATGGCTAATCAATTTATATGTATCTCTCATCTCATTCACCAAGTGTAGTTCCTCTCATTTTTGTTGTTACCAAATATGCAAAAGGACCACCTTTCATCATTTTTTCTTGACATAGAATTAAGTGTTTGTTGTACTTATTGTGTGGCATATTTGAACATATATGGGTTTGTTTTGTTATGACTATATGAAGTTGCACTTAATCATAATGGTAAAAGGCATTGACTGTTTTGGTTTTCTATGTTCCAATAATGTTGATTTTTCATATGATTTCTCTATAGCATTTGCATGTTTTGTTATGACTACATGCTTGCAATGGGGCAAGTATTCACCTATTCTACAAATGCTAGGTGAATAATTTGTAGATGTTGCATGTATCCTATAGCATTTGTAATAGGTGGATAATTTAATAATCAATTGGTTCATATTTTATTTTAACATTTCTTCCTACCAAATAAAATCTCACCCATTTTGGCAATATCCTGGGTGTCACCAATAGCTACAAAAGTCACTCTCATGTTGTTCGCCATCGTAGAAAACACCACTTCAACGTCATTTGTCCTAAGCCCAATTGCATATGCTTATATACCCAACCTGGTGACCTTTTTCTCTCTAGATTTGACATTGTCCATTGCTAAGAACGCACCAAGATTTATGGATCGAACCTCGATTTTGTTGTCTTTCGCAAATTCTGATGCCTTTCTAACCACTTATGGATTAAATCTAATCACCGCCATCGTGGAATCATCTTTTCTAACCCTGTATACCTGAGCTTAGTCCCATTCACTACAAAATACCTTTCGGTCTGAAAGATCCATCTAGTGGGATTTTCTCCAAATATTGGCAACTTAAGTCGTCGTGCTTGGTAGTTGGAAGTTGATCTTGCTGGTATACCAACTCTGGCGCGTTTTGGTAGTCCAATGTTTCCATTGATCTCCTCTTGGCCTCCTAGCCTCCCATTTCCCCCTTTTGGCATTCTTTGGCAACCAACCCTTTTTGGCTCTTCTCTTTGAATGCTTGAGCCACTAGATCCTCCATAAGCTGTCGATTGCTCGGTTGGAGCTCTTCCTCTATTCCTGCATTGACTGTTTTGGTACAACAAAGTCAGCAAATCCTTAACCTTCAATGACCTATCTTTTAACCACTATATGTCTGCCTCAACACACACAAATCTCTTTGTCATCTCCTTCTCAAGTTGTTCAAGCATTGAGTTCATTCTCATACTCGCCATACCCCATGCCCAATGTGCTTTGATACCAATTTGATAGGAAGCTTAAAAATCAACTCCAAACACTCCAATATCCATGCATACCAATTTGATAGGAACTTGCACAAATCAACTCCAAACAATCTAATATATGCACACAACAAGCAAATTGTTTTTGAAATTAGTAGAAGGAAAAGAGAGCAATTGCTACCTTCTTCCAAGGTTGCAGTCTCCTAATCAGCTAAACGCTTCCCAAAACCGAAAGGACAATATTCTTCCTTTCCCTTTCTCACTCCTGTTGACTTCTTTTGTTCTTCTAATTATATTAATCTTCAATTATTCAATTATTATACTTATTTTCAATTATTAATTCAATTCAATCATTATCCAAATCTTCAAATATTATTCTAATCCTAGCATTCATAGTCTTCGATTATTAATTCAATTCAATTATTATCCTAATTGTAACAGATTTCTTCTCAAACATGCAAAAATATGCTGTATTTAATAATTTGATTTGCACAGTAATTTATATATGGGTTGATCCTAGAGATAGAAATGAAACCATTCTGTCCATAAATTATTCTTTAATTCCTTTTACAATTTCAAGGCAAGCTCATCATCAGGATCTTCCAGCACCAAGATGATTGATCATTTTGTAGGGATGGGGTTCCCTGAAGAAATGGTTACCAAAGCTATTCGAGAAGTTGGTATGACTTACATCTACTTCATTAAAGCATAAGGTTTATTTCAGAAGCTCATCTGTAACCTTTCTTTTATTATTATCCAGGAGAGCAGAATACAGATTTGATACTTGAAACTCTACTGAAATACTCAGTGAGTTGATGTTCATTCTCGGTTGTAAAATTCTTGATGAAATACTGGAAAAGCGTCTCTTGTACCCTTTGTGAAATTTTTATCTGAAAATGTTTGTGCATTAGCTTAATTATCACTCTTATAATGGTATTTGGTTCACTTTTCTACTTCCAGGCGAGCTCATCAGCAAGCTCTTCGAACTCCAAGTTGATTGATCATTTTGTGGGGATGGGTTTTTCTGAGGAAATGGTTGTCAAAGCAATTAAGGAAAATGGTAAAGTTTGTTTCTCTCTTATGTGGTGCATCACTTTTTTCACCCTCAATGCCTTATAACTAATCTGCTTACTTAAATCTCAGGAGAGGATAATATGGATTCAATATTGGAAACTCTTCTCACATACTCAGTGAGTTAATTCCTCCCCCTGTATACTTCATTTTTGTCTTTTCTTTTTTGGCCCATGGTATTGCTGTTCAATTTAAAAATTGGGTTTCCATTCCCCTATTGATATAATAATAAGCAGCCAGACTTGGGAACTGTACCCTTATTGCCCAGATTGGTATCCCACATTGGCAATATTTGGGAACAGCAGCCTCTTGTCAGAAACTAGAAAAATTTATATAAACTAATTAAAAGGAGGGTATACCAATGTGGGCAGCAGACTGCAATTGGGACAGAAAACCAGTAGGGTAACATATGTAATAAATCTCCATTGCACAACCTTCTTCCAGATTTTCTGTTGGGATGACTTTTGTCTTTCTTCTTTTTTCAATGAAGCAATAGCTGTACACTAAAAATAATTTCTGTTGCAATATGTTGAAAAATATTATCTTGGGTATTTTTCTTTCTTTCATTTATTTATTAATTATAGTTTTTGTGTAGGCTCTTGAAAAGTCTCCTCAAGCACAGCATGATGTCGATTCTGATGAATACTTATCTGAACTTGAAGGCAGCTTTCTGAATGATTTTTCAGATATCGATAGTTCTGAGGGCGAGGTAGTTAATTTTGTCTGCCATAATATCTAGGTGTATTCATTATGTAAAACTTAACTGGTTAATTTTTATAATATATCATTCTTCAAATATGTGGTGTCCTGCTAAAATCTAATTTGCATTTCTGCAATCATGTTATTTACATTCCTAACTCTATCTGCTAAATCATTGAAACTTGTGTGCCTTCTGATGCATGCATCTGTGTGTTGGATATTTTAAATATTGAATGTCTGTTATTTATTTCTTGGGGGAAGGTTAGACAATTTACTTGCAGATTTACACATAAAGCTTTTGATTGATGTTTTCAGGAAATCCAGAAATCTGTTTCTGACGAGGAAGATAAACTGTTGTTCTTAGCAAGCATGGGGTATGCAGTGGAGGAGGCTTCAATAGCCATGGAGAGATGTGGTGTGTATTCGAGCCTTGCAAATTTATTTGTTTATTTTTATTTTTATGTATAGTGATTTTTTTTGAATGTTTACTGGGCAATTGCTTACACATTTATTCTTGTTAAAGATATAGTATATTCTGAAGGTTTAAGTTTGAGTGTTTCTTCAATGAAAGGGACAAAATTTTCAGTGTAGAATTTCGCTTTTGTATTTTTGAAGGTCCCTTTGGCTTTTCTCTCTATTCTGTTTTCTTGTTCTCTAATTTTTCAAATAAGATGATCCACATGATACTTTTTGTGAATTTGAGCCACCCTTGGGCTTAACCAGGTGGTAAAGGGTGGATTAGGTCTTCTGTTGAAATCTTATATAGCAAATAAAAAAGAATTGGTGTCTCCGGCCAATGCTCACTTCACTTTGAATCCTTGAATGTTGAATTCATTCTGGTTCTTTTGGCTGATTCCTGGAATCTTCATCACACCTATGTGTTTGTCCTTTTAGATAAGACCATTTTGTCTCCGGTGGATAATAAAATCTTAACTTGATAACTGACACTGATTCTCTACTTATTGATAGATTTCTTTCCTCATTCCTGGTTGTTTATTAATTCAGTGTTTTTTATTAGATAGCAGTTGTATAACTCTAATAATATTGTGCCTGAATTATGCAGTAGGGTTATTGTATGTTGTTGATGATAATATTGCTTCATTTCAAGTTGTAGTGATTTCTATTTTTAAATGTTATCAGGTTTATATGATATTTTCCCTTCCATGATAGTAGTATGTTGCTATGAATTATTGTAATGTGTCCCCATTCGATTTCTCTGGTTACCTGCCGTGTTGCTAACACCAAGTTGGTGTTTTTATTTACTTAGAAGTGCAGCAATGCATTTAACTGTTTTGGCATTTGCCGAATGATGTATCTTGATGTGCTGCAACTGGTGATATTATGAACCTGGGAGGATTCTTTTCTGTACTGGAGGCAGGTGACCACACTTAGACCTGTTGTTTGATCAGAAAATAAATCAAGTTGACTGGTTGATTTTGGCATTTGGATACTGTGAAATGATATAGTTTCAATATGTGAAGTTAGGGTTTGTCTTCTGATTTGGTGGTTTATGTGATAGACTATCCAAAGATATTAGTTGCAAATTGTCGTTGCCTTGTTTTGTATTTCTTATGTTTGTGCCTTTCCAAAATTGTAGGGCCGGACTCTACCATTGCAGAGTTAACAGATTTTATATGTGCTGCTCAAATGGCAAGGGCATCCGATGCACTAATGGGAGGATTAGAAGAGAAGGTAATCATTGCCTTATCTTTGTGATTGTTAATGATTTACATTTTGTTTGTGTACTGCTTATACAATGTTTATATCGAGTCGAATATGGTTGTTCTCCTTTTCATAGCCTAAGCAGTTCTTCAAAGATTATCCTAATCAAAAGAAGAGGAGAATTCTTGACCATGGCAAAAAGCAGAGGTTTGAGAAGAAGTTGCTGAATGGAGATGATGAGCCAATACGTCTACCAATTCCTATGATTGGGTATGGGGTACCTGCAGAACCGGGTTCTATACATCGGACACTTCCAGAGGCAGCCATTGGACCCCCTTACTTCTACTATGAGAATGTGGCCCTTACTCCAAAAGGTGTTTGGGACACAATTTCAAGATTTTTATATGATGTGGAGCCAGAATTTGTTGACTCAAAGTATTTCTGTGCTACTGCAAGGAAAAGGGGATACGTGCACAATCTGCCCATTGAAAACAGATTTCCTCTCCTCCCGCTTCCTCCTCACAATATTGGTGAAGCGCTGCCCTTAACAAAGAAATGGTGGCCATCATGGGACTCAAGGACCCAATTAAATTGTTTGCAAACTTGTGTTGCAAGTGCTAAACTGACAGAGAGGATCCGTAAGGCACTTGAAGACTATGATGGCAATCCGCCTTTGCATGTCCAGAAGTATGTTCTTGAGGAATGCAGAAAGTGGAACCTGGTCTGGGTTGGAAGAAATAAGGTAGCTCCCCTTGAACCCGATGAAGTAGAAATGCTTTTGGGGTTCCCCAGGAATCACACAAGAGGAGGGGGAATCAGTAGGACTGACAGATATAAATCACTGGGTAACTCATTCCAGGTGGACACAGTGGCCTACCATCTGTCAGTGTTGAAGGAACTGTTTCCAGGAGGCATCAATGTTCTCTCTCTTTTCTCTGGGATCGGTGGTGCTGAAGTTGCACTTCATCGTCTTGGAATTCCTTTAAAGAATGTTGTGGCAGTTGAGATTTCCGAAGTAAATAGAAATATTATCCGCAGTTGGTGGGAGCAAACAAACCAGAAAGGAAGATTAATCGACTTGGAAGATGTTCAACATCTTAATGCTGACCGTTTAGAGCACATGATGAGTTCATTTGGCGGATTTGATCTTGTAATTGGTGGGAGTCCATGTAACAATCTTTCAGGTAGCAATAGATATAGCAGAGATGGACTTGATGGTAAACATTCTGCACTCTTCTATGATTTTTTCCGGATTCTGGACTTGGTCAAGGATTTGACCACAAAACACTAGTGGTTTCATGTAACTATAGCTTATTTGACACACTGGTCTGAAATTTGGAATTCTTCCACCCTTTATTTATTCTTGGTGAACCAAGAATAAAAATTTTGGAAGAAAATTCATATGTTCTGAATATTCTTTTAGTATATTTATGATAATGCAGTACTCTTTTTAATTATTTCTCTAATGGGATGAATAACATAGCCTACTGACTCAGCATATGTTAACAACTTTGGAGGAATGAATGAATTGCAGGAGAAATCAATACTTCTGGATTGTGGTTATTTTCATGATGGCCCTCTTGTGTAAAAGCTAAATGTGCTCAATCGAATGTAAATGGTAAGTTTTGGTGAGATTCAGGTCCCACTCTATTGCTGTAATCTAGAAGAGAAATGAAAAGTAACAGTTCTTGGAAAGTCCCAAAATATGATATAATTCATACTTTAAAGTAAAAATTATCCTCCCTAAAATTATGACACAAGTCTTCTCATTTTCCATGGTCACAACTGTATAAACCACTCTAATTCACCATATCAAACAACAATCACCGACGAGATCATAATTACTATACCAAAGAAATTAAAAATTTAATTATAATACGTCGATAAAATTCAAACTCAATAATCAAACTATTTTTTAAGAGCTAGTTATTAGTATTTTGTTATAAACTAAATTGTTTATTAGCAAGGTTTTTAAAACTGAATCAGTGATTAAATATATTGTTTCATTGATTCATGGTTCAATCGACTTGTTCAATCTATTTTCAAATTATAATTAATTTTGTAAATAATATCAATAATTTAACAAATGTTTTTAGAGTTTTATTCATATTTGACCAAATGTCAAAGAAAAGAAAAAAGGTCAACATGGGCGTGCTGCTGCATTTCCATGAATCAAGCTAAATGCAATGCAAATCAAGCTGGACAACTTCATGAATTGATAAAAATAATTTCAGGGTATGAAAACGACACTCATGAGATGTAATCTAACTAATGACAGGATGTAATAAAAATAAAGAATGGGAAAATGCAGGAGGATAGATTCCAAAAGAAGACAGGGACTTGGAGACATTTGATCAAACAGAAGGTTGGAATGATACACTTGAGAGATCAGACATGCCATGACCAAAACCACATAGTTGTATTGAAATGGTACACGAATTTTAGCATAATAATTTGCGCTATAAAATGGTTACATTTGCTAGAGATATTCAGAGGAAATATAAATGAAACATTTGTGTTATAGCTTACTGCAAAGAAGAATAGCATCAAAAGACAATAAGGCTTGTTCAAACCCAAATCTATCGTTTTTGACCGATTTATTTGATTCATCAGTATATCAAACCAGTTTTTAATGAAAATTGGACCAGATTATGAGCCAGTTTCAGATTGAACCGGTCTGTCTAGTCTGACTGGGTTGTCTGGTCTAATTTTGAAAACACTGGTTATTATTAGTATTGTGCCATAAGCTAAAATTATAAGGGTATTTTTGCTGCAAAACCAAATTCGAAGTAGAATGAAGCCGGAACGAAAGAGAGCTAAATCAAAATTCTGAGACTCAAACCCTCGTAATTTTTTTTTTTGGACCCGGACTTGAACAAACGAATTGCGGTTTAATGGGCTGGATTGACGGGCCTACCATTCAATTTTCTCTTTAAATTTTTTTTTATTTATAATGGAAAAATCAGTTTCCATCCTCACTCTCTTTTCCCACTTTTTCTCTCTTTCTCTCTCTACGACTACGAAGCCCCATTTTATAGAGAGAAAGAAGAGAGATTCTCAATTCTATTAACTTTTCATTTTCATTTAATAACCGGAGAATTTATCGGTTCGTTCTCTCTCCTTTTGTTCTTATTGACGCCGTCAGGTTTGACCTAAAATATCTTTTATTTTTCTCAGATCTGAATTTTTTTGTGTTGCTTGTTTGAACAAAGTGAATTCTAGGGTTTTGTTGTGTGCGATTTCGTTGCTCTGTTTTACAGGTTTTGGAAAAGGTATATTTTACATGTCAAATTATTCGATTCTTTTTGCCAAGTTTAACGCTGGTGTTTGTGTTGTGCTGATTTTTTGATTGTTTGGAAAAGAGAATATTACTGTAAGAAGGGATTTATTTCTTAGGAAGCTGATGTGAGGATTTGTTTTTTTGTTTTGAAGATCTGTATTTATATTGTTTTAGACGATGCCATAGTTGCTTTGCTATTGTTGTTGATATAGCGGAACCATTTTTCTATTAAATTGCGTTTGGCTTTTATTTTCATTCTTACGTTTTGTTTGCTGAGGAGACGTTGTGAAAAGAATGCAAATATAGTCAAACTTCAGTTTTATCAGTGTTGGAATGTGTACGAAATTTAATTTATTACTGAAGGAAGCTTGATTTACTCAGTTTTTTGGTTTGGTTGAAGCTGGTTTCTAATATTTACTTTTCAAATTTCTCTTTCCTTTGTAGAAGTCCAGTGCCTGTGATTAGTGATACCTTGATTTTGTTTTTCCTTGCTGAATTCTTTGTAGAGATTTTCAAGAAGCATTTCTCTCAGGCATTTAAAGATCAATTTTGTTTGTAGTTGGATTTGTGTCATGTTGGTGGTCCAATAATGGTCGCTTAATCTACCTTTTTATCTTGTATATGTGTGGTTTGTAGGATTTTTTTTTTTTTTGGCTGAATTCGTTGCAATGGCTGCAACTGCGATTGCCTCTACTGTAAGATATGCACCGGAGGACCCGAGTCTCCCCAAACCGTGGAAAGGCCTGGTTGATGGTATTACCGGGTATCTTTATTTTTGGAATCCAGAGACAAATGTAACCCAGTATGAGAGGCCTACAAAATTGGCTCCTCCACTGAATTCTTCCCCAATGCCCAGAAGCTGTTCTGTTCAAGCTCAACAATCTTCTGAAGGACAGCGTCGTGGTTCTACTTCTGAAAAGGAAGATGATAGGGATGGTCGAGGGACCAATGGTGGATCAAAGCTTGATGTTGGCTCAGGGGGCAATCAGGTATATGTTGTGCTTGTTTCTAAATTTGTTATTCAACTTTCAGTGTATGTTGTTGTTATCTCCCTTATCTTGATAAATCTTATTATATGTGCCCTCCCTTTCAAGTTGGATAAGTCTTGTCATTTTACTTGATCTTTGATGTAGGTTTTAATATTGTACAGAAACATTATACATTGTTTGTGTTGTCACAGTTGCAATTTGGGTTTAGACTCCTTACCTGATTAAGATAATTTTTTATTCATGTCTTCTCACTCTTTAACATTTGAAAGCATGGATAGGCCTTGTTCTAAAATGTTGAATTGCTTTTCAGTGTCCTTAGTAAATTCAACTTTACAAAAGATATGAATAGCTAAACTCCTAAAACAGAGGATGGATTCCTAAAACTGACTAGTTTAAGCTTTTTATTTCACAAACTTAGTGATGTAATTTCACTGCAGTTGCTATTACAAAACTTCTTTTATTTGGCTGTGTTATATAAAAATTTTAATGTTGTTAGTTGATTATGTTGTTAAAGAGTTTAAGAGGAGCACCTCTACAATCACATAATGTCCTGAACGGAACAGCAAGTGTGGGAAATGGAGGATTGTCTATGCAAGGTTCTGGCTCATTGATTGCAGCAGTCAAATTTTTGCCTGGTCCTTATCGCCAGCAACATGAAATAACTGTCACTGTGAGTATTGAGGAAGTTGTTTCAGTTGTGTATCCCATTTTTATATTTGGTAATGCACTTTACTGATGCCGTTAAAGTGAATTGATTTGGTGCTTTTTGCATAAATTTTCCCACTTCAATGTTAAAATGATATGTTATTATGTTATCTGTCTTCTTTTTCTCGCTCAAATTCAACCACTTTACAAAACAAACGCAACTTGATTTTATTTCATGGCTGCATTAGCATCTGGCTCAGTGAGTTTTGGAGTGGTATATTTGTGTGTTTCTGTAACATTATCACATCAATTGGTGAAAGCTGGTGTGGAATATTTATTTTCTTCATCTATTGCATGATGTGTTCATTTCTTTGCACCTTGATGATGACTTTTTCATTTGAAACTCTTATCAGGGTGATGATGTGCCCCCACCTTTTATGTCTTTTGAAGTTACTGGTTTTCCTTCTGAGATTCTTAGAGAGGTATGAGCTTTTCTGTACTTCTGTTCTTTTTATCTCTATTCAATACTGGTGGCCTGGATTTCCTGTAAGTCAGCTAAATCCTAAACTGAGTGTTTCTTGTGCTCAATTTTTGTAATTGCTGGAGGTCCAATTGAGTTTTAGACTCATGTTACTTTTTTGCCATCTGTACTTTTTGACGCAGGTGCGATATTTGCTCCTGGGGGAGCTAATGTCGTACGCTGTGCTGCCCTCTTCTGGGGGCCTTGAGTATAATTTGGAGCGCCCTTTTACGGTGGACCAATTCATGCGGAGGGCTTTCCGAATCACCCAAGTTCGTTGCCAGGACTACTGTTGGTGATGATTCAGTCTGCCACTTGATCCTAACGGAAGAAGAGGTCTCCTCCTGCTCCAGCTGGCATCAGCAAGCATTGGCTGGCTGCTAACGGAGGATGTTGCTTCTTCTTGCATTAGCCAATCCACTATAAGTATAAAAAGAAAGCCAACCAATTCTTGGGGCAAGTACCTCGGGTTACCAGATTTGTTCTTTTTCCAGGTACACAATGCTGGATTCTCTGCACCAACTCCAATTCAGGCACAATCATGGCCAATTGCTTTGCAAAATAGGGACATAGTTGCCATTGCAAAGACGGGATCTGGAAAAACATTGGGTTATCTAGTTCCAGGTTTTATTCATCTGAAGCGTTGCCATAATAATCCTCAGTTGGGTCCTACTGTTTTGGTATTGTCACCAACAAGGGAGTTGGCAACTCAGATACAAGATGAAGCTGTGAAGTTTGGGAAGTCATCGAGAATATCTTGCACAGTAAGTTACTTTTTGTACAAGTTATTATGTGTAGATGTTTTATTTATTTGTGGCGTGTGTTCATGCATCCAAGCATGGGAAGTTTTATAATTTTCATTGTTTAGATCTGACAGTGCTTTTTTATGTCCCTCCTGATGGACGTGCATAGTTGTACTTAGCTAGTCCTACCCAAAACAGTTGTATGGAATTTCTGAATTGGTGTAGTCTGTCAAGTTGATTTGTTCACTTCTATATTTTATATGGTCTGTTACTTGGTTGACATGTGATTATCTCATGCATCATATTAGATCCTATTAGATAGCCCTGCTGGTGATGAGATATTAGCTGTCATCACTTAAGGATTCCTGTACTACAAAAGTTATGCAATCTATACATCTTAGTAAAGTGTATGGGGAGGGGTTTCAGTTGGTTAGCAGCTAACAAGGAGTAGACAGAGGACTGGATATTGTGATTGTGTCTCCTTGCTGACTGAATGATATTATTAAAATGCATGTTATTGGAACTGTGTTTAATTTACGTTTGTGCTCATTTTCTGGTATGAATTCCTTTTGTCATGCGTAGTATGAGATTCTTTTTGCTTTCCTACTGCTCTACTGTAGTAATTTATTACTTAGCATCTATAAAAATATATCTTTATAAATGATAAGTTTCTTACCGATCTGTTATCATATGGTTTTGTTAAGTGTTTGTATGGAGGAGCACCCAAGGGTCCTCAGTTGAAAGATATAGGCAGAGGAGTAGATATTGTGGTTGCCACTCCTGGTCGCTTGAATGATATTCTTGAGATGCGGAGAATCAGCCTCAATCAAGTTTCTTACCTTGTGCTTGATGAGGCTGATCGTATGTTAGATATGGGCTTTGAACCTCAGATAAGAAAGATTGTGAAGGAAGTGCCTGTCCGTCGCCAAACCCTCATGTATACTGCAACATGGCCAAAGGAAGTTCGGAAAATTGCTGCAGATCTATTGGTGAATCCTGTGCAGGTCAATATTGGCAATGTTGATGAGCTTGCAGCCAACAAAGCCATTACACAGGTGTGAACTTTAACATTATTGAGCTTGATTAAGTCCAAAATTGAATGGAAAACTATATAACTACCACTTTTTTTAAAAGCTTTCTTTGTTTCATTAAGTTATGAATTTTCATTCTGTTGTCTTTGTATGTGAAGTATATTTCTAAGTTTCCTTGGTAGTCACTGTTATAACGGTTTGTTATTTATGTCTTTTTTTACAGTATGTAGAAGTATTGGCACCCATGGAAAAATACAGAAGATTGGAGCACATACTGCGTTCCCAAGAATCAGGATCGAGGATAATTATATTTTGTTCAACAAAAAAGATGTGCAATCAACTTGCCCGAAATCTTACTAGTCAATTTGGAGCTGCTGCTATTCATGGAGACAAATCTCAGGGTGAGAGGGATTATGTGTTGAATCAGTTTCGTACTGGGAGGTCTCCTGTGCTTGTAGCCACTGATGTTGCTGCTCGAGGATTGGACATTAAAGACATCAGGTTTGCTGCTATTCCATTTTCAGTTGCTGACCACACCATTGTGCTGCATTTTATATCATTTAGATGTGTTCTGTTTATATGTTGTTGACAGCACCATTGTGTAGCCGAATCACTGCCATTTTGAGAACCTGGGTTTACTATACTAGGGAGTGCATGTTTTTTCTAATTTTTTCCCTTGTAAAACTTTTTAATGAACAACCCAGAAACCAGAATGAAATTTACTGAGGAAGAGGATTAATCAATACCATTTTTTATGAGTTGATTAATTTTTAACACTATTTAAGTGCATCCCCAGCCCTTGCCCTTGTATATGATGTAAACTCAATCTGAACTGCTTAAATTAATATTTTTTTAAGTGCAGTATCTGCTTTTTTTTTAATGTATTAATATTTATTTTCCTTTTCAAATATCTATTGCTCTTGAATTGATTTAAAATAAATGTGACAATTTGCATCATTGCCAATGAATACAACATAGTTCTATTATTTTTTTCAGGGTGGTTGTCAACTATGACTTCCCCACCGGAGTTGAGGATTATGTTCACAGAATTGGGAGGACTGGCAGGGCTGGTGCTACTGGACTGGCTTATACATTCTTTGGTGACCAGGATGCAAAGTATGCTTCGGATCTTATAAAAGTTTTAGAAGGAGCAAACCAGCGAGTACCTTCTGAACTTCATGAAATGGCTTCACGTGGTGGTGGGATGGGCAGGCCTAGACGTTGGGGTGCTGGTCCTTCTGGTCGTGATGGGAGTCGTGGCAGACGCAGTGACTCAGCTTTTGGGGGAAGGGATAATGGGAGGGGTAGTTGGTGTATGTCTAGTTCCTCTTCTAGAGGTGGAGGCTGTGGAGGTGATCATGAGTCACGTGACAGGTATGTAGGTTAATTCTCTTGATGTACATAAGGTGTGAGTTTTCTCTTTGGTGCGTTGATTTTCTAGAAATTCCCGAGTGATCATATTCTGAATCAGAAATCTGGAGTTCTAAAAATTTTTGTAGGTCAGGGCACTAATAAAGCTAAGTGCCAAGAAAGAAAGTCTTAAATAATGTACCTATTACCATTCTTTCCGTTGCTACACCCTGTTGAGAGGTTTTGTTTTTTTGTTTTTTTTTTTTTTCAGTTAATTTATATCCTGTTGAGAGTTGTTTATGAGATAATGGAGTCTATCATTAATGTTAAGCTTGTGACCGACCATGTGTTAAGAAGTTATGCCATTGCTTTTTTTTGACAGGAATCGCTACTATGACGGGCATGATAGGGGTCGGAGTCCCAGTCGAAACTCCAACAGAGGGTCTGGCTACCATGCAAGGATGCATCAAGGTCGGGGTGTACAACCAAACAACAGTGACAGACAAAGGGATCGCAAGAGTCCATTCCGTGAAAGATCACCAAGGGGTGCAATTGGTCAACCCCATTATGGGAAAGAAGAGAAAGGGATGATCCAACCAGTGTGATCATGGAAGGAGGTTATGTTGGATAGCCAAGAGGAAGGATGGGTAGCATGGTTACTAAATCTGTACCGCAAAATTTTTTTATGTTATATTCTGAAGCTGTAGCCTTTCCTGGTTTTGGTCGGTTTGCAACCACAATCAGGGCATATAAGGAGTAACAGGGGCTATGAGTTATATTTGTTGAAGCATATAATTATATACGCAAACAAATATATTTTGCTAATTTATTTATCCAAATTGCTGTGGTAATATATTGTTATTTGATATGATTGTTTTTAGGCAGAACGACTATTTCCCACCCAAGGTATGCTGTAATGACAAGTTTTTATCTTTTAATTATGAAAACATTAAATACCTATCATGACTAGTTAAAAATAACGGTAGGAAAGGTAAAATTGTCATTTTTTCTATGATATTAAAAAATAAACTAAAATATAATTTTTTTTACTTTCTTAAACTTTGAAAACTAAATTTTTTTTTCAGTTTAAGTTTTAAAAAATGATAGTTTTATTTTAGGGTTTGGTTTTGAAATCTCCAGAGATTTTAAAACCAAATCTTAGGGTGAAACTGTTATTTTTTAAAATTTAAATTGAGGAAAATTTTCAGTTTTTAAAGTTTAGAGGGGGTAAAAAGAGATAAAATTTTCAGGTGTTAAGGTTCTGTTAAATTTAACCGGTCATGAGTGAGTATTTGATGTTTCTATAGTTAAAAGGTGAAAACTTGTCATTATAGCATACTTTGGGTGGAAAATAGTCGTTTGACCTTGTTTTTATGAATAAGTTTTACTTTTTGTTAATGGGAAAGAAATGCAAAATATGAAGCAATAAAATTATATGAATTTAAATTAAAGATAAAATAATATTTAATTATATAATAATATATTAATAATGTACTTAATTTAGTATTCAAAAGCGAATAGTATACGGAGGGTAACATGCTGAATTTACATTACGTCATGAATAGAGGAATTTCCCGTAATGCTTCGCTCGATTCCGTTACCATTTGCAATCTCTCATTTTTCAGTTTTCGCCATCTCGGCAGAAGTGAGCAACAAATTTTTAACCAAAGTCAAACTCACGAGGTGGACACGTGATCTAATGTACAGAAAAACCCCAACACAAGATTAAAAGCTATATACTATGTCGCACAGAAAGAAATTCATTCATCTTATAATTCTGATATTGAAGAAATAGAAGCAATACTAGTGAGGGTTATTTTTGTAATAATACATAAAAATGGAAAAATTAAAAGTAAAATCTAATTCTGGGTGTGATTTACTTGAGGTGGGATATGGCCTTGATTATATAAGTAATATAGTAGATTTGTGAGGACAAAATAGTTAATTAACAAATCTGGCTCTCTTGTCTGGTTTTATCCTGGAATCTGCCATACATGGTAAAGGTTGTTGCTTGTTTGGTTACGGAGTAATTACTTGGAATAATTAAGAAATAAAAAGCAAAGAATCCAGGGAGAAGCTAACTAATTAATAATTATTATCCAAATGGTTTTCATGCAGGGCTTTGGGTGGCTGTCATTCACTCACCCCATTGACACGTGGCCTCCATGCAGCATTTCCTTATTCTCTGTTTCCCTCCTCCAGATTCTTTCCTAACCACCCCTATTTTTTTAATCAATAAATTCATTCAACAAGCTGTTATTTTGAATTTAGCTAGATGGTAATCTATGAGTGTGATGAGCATGAACGTAACTGTAAAATTTCCAGATTTGGCCTGTAAATTTCACCGGAATTTATTTGGTAATTAATCCTCATTAAATTAGAAACCAAATAGGAAATGTATTTATTTATAATTCAGTTACAAATAAAAGATGCTTTTTCGCACATGTTTACTCTCCATGTCTTGCCTTCCAATCAGCTTCTCTAGTTTCAGACCTCGTTACAATATGAGTAATACTATATGTATTTATTTTGAATATATAAATATATATATTTATACATGTTATTATATGATTAAATATTATTTTATCTTAAATTTAAAATCACTTTATCACATACTGACATATATAAGTGTGTACATATTTGTGTATCTAAAATTGATACATATATTTTTATTGTTACAATATTGAGAAACTTTATGATTAACAAACCTGGATTCATAATTACTTAATTGCCCTTTTAATTTAAAAACAAAAAATTAATGATTAATTTGAATATATATTTTTTAACAATGGCCATTTTTTAACTATTACTTAGACTGTAATATGCAATTACGAAATTAGCATTTAATCAATAATAAACATAACATAATGAGGCTTTTAAATTTTGTTTACACGTTATAGCCTAAATTCCCTTCACTCTACCCACAACATTCACCGTTTGATTGCCTCTAAACCTTTTATTTATGTTTAAACGGCTCTGATGTAACCAATATTATACCTGAAGATGACGAAAGAGGGCTTCATTCAGCCACGTGTCGAAAATCCGGTCGAGCGTATTCATAAAATGCAAGGGTTTTATAACGACCCAATGATTACTGGTCTTTTTTGCCCTTGGCAAATACTTGATCGCGGAAGTTTAAAAGTCATCTTCAACTAGAAATATTAACCATTGGTTTGACATGTTATCAGGGGATAGATTGCTGCCACGTATACACTTGCCTTGCTCATTTTTCAGTAATAAAAAGCCCATAGAAATTAGCCCTCTCATTACTCCTATTAACATTAAACCATCCTTCCCTGTTGAGCTCTCTCTCTATTATTTCATTTCATTTCTCTCTCTTTATTTATTTTTTCTTTCTCTTTAGTCTCTCTATTTCTGCATGGAGTTCGATTCAAGTTTCAGAGAGGATTACCCTTTTCTTTCTAGCCTTCTTGCTGATAATCCTCTCAGTAATCCTGAGTTTAAAAATGGGTTTTCTTCTCTTATTGATAACACATCATCGCCTTCTTTGAACAGGGGTTTATTTGAGCTTGATCATGACTCGCTGATGAACCCTGAAAGTTTTAACCAACTTAACATCGAGGGTTCGTCGAAAAATCCCTTTAGGGTTTCGAGGCCTAGTTTCGATCCCTTCGAGGTTAATACAAATGTTTTTTCAGCTGATCACGTTGTTGACTGCAATCCTTTGATGGCAAATGGACTCTTGCATGACTCAGAAAGAAGCGCGTTTTGGGCTCAGTCTGTGCCGGAAGCTCAGATTTATGAGCCTACCAAATTTCAAGAGTTTGGATCAGCCGCTGCAAGGCTTCCAGATGAAGTCTCGTGCATTACTGCCGATCAAAACGCTACGTATCATCAGAAAGTTGAGCAGAAGAGGCACAAAAAGATACAAACAAGAAGAAGCGGCAAAGCTCCGAAGAAGCACAGCCTAATCAAAGGCCAATGGACAGCTCAGGAGGACAAGTAGTTTAAGCAAATTCAGAAATATTATCGATCTTATTCTTCCTTATTTTCCTCTCTAGGGTTTCCTGTTTGGTAATGTTTAAAAAAAGTTCATATGTTGATATCCATTTGCAGGACGCTGGTGCGGCTTGTAGGTCAATATGGTACAAAGAAATGGGCACAAATTTCTAAGATGATGAATGGGAGAGTGGGGAAACAGTGTAGAGAAAGATGGTACAACCATTTGAGGCCTGACATCAAGGTTTTTCCTTCTTAATTTACTTCCATAAAAATAAAAACTACAACATCTCTATACAAATACATATACATCTACTTTGGTAAGATCGTAAACATAAAAACTACTTACAGAAATCAAGCATTCATACATTAACATACACATGTCTAATTTTTACATCTTAATTTGTTAATAAAAATTAATTACGAAAAATATTATTTTCTTTATTAATACGCATTAGCAAGGCTTTTTTTTTTTTTTTTGTATTTATTATCTTTTTGTTGACGCCTTCAGTAAAGTTCATGAATTTTAGCCCTGCTAAACATACGTCGTTTCTTGAATGACAACTCAGTTGACATGCATGACGAGTGCTGAGTTAGATAAGGTTTTTTAACTCGACCACGTAAGCATGGTAAATGGTAAAAAGCAAAGATAAATAAAGGAAATCCAAGAAAATTACAAGTATAATCATTATATGGTATGAATTTCACAACTCAGCATAAACTATCCAACTTAATGTCCAATTATTATTATTATTATTACTGATCTTAATTTCTTTACATATCATCTGGCAATGTTCATGTTTTGTAGAAAGCCATAAATATTTTACCTAGCTCAACAAAATTTTGATCCTATTCTTTTTTAAATGTGTCTTGCCTCTTAAGACGCTTTCTTTATATTTTTTAAAGTCCCTCGTCAGATTCAAGAGATTTTAGAATATGATTTTAGGAGAGTTTTAGCTGTCCTTTAATTAATTAATTAATTACTTAAATTTTTTCTTTTGAAGCTTTGTCCCCTGATTTATCGAGAGAAAAAAAGTATGATATTGAGCACAGTCTGATAAGCATGCATATATATATATATATATATATATATATAAAATACACATTTTGTAATTGTAATGTTAATCTGCAGAAAGAAGCCTGGAGTGAAAATGAAGACATTATACTGATTGAATCACACAAGCAATTAGGGAACAGGTGGGCGGAGATAGCCCGGAGACTGCCAGGTCGAACTGAGAATACTATAAAGAATCATTGGAATGCTACCAAAAGAAGGCAGCAATCAAAGAGAAAGAACAAAGACTCGACTCCCAAAAGCACCCTCTTGCAGAGCTACATCAACACTGTCACCTATTCAACTTCATTTATCAAAAAGGGCAAAAAACCCATGAAGAAAACCAACGTACAACAACTGGTTAGCAACGCCATCATGCCCACTCCACAAATTCATCAAATGGAGACCTCAGATTTCAGAGCTGATTGGCAAGTCCCACCAGCACCAGCAGCATATGATCAAAATGAAGCCATGGGGTACTCGTTTGATGCTAGCATGTTGTGCGAGGGATTCAACTTTGGGTCGATGCTGGATGAGGCGACTTGTGGGTCGATGGTTGATGAGAGCAACAATGAGTTTGAGCTGCCATTGGAAATTGATAGCTTCTCGCAGGAGGATCAGCTGAGGAAGGAAATGGAAATGATGGAGATGGTGTGTAAAGGGCTTGCTGGATAAGTAATTTGACCTAGCTGTTGAAATACACCAACGGGTCCATGGATGATCTCCTTTTCAGTCCTTTGTCAAAGGGTATAAGAAAATGAGGATGCCATAGTAGAGATATATCATTTTCTTGGTGACTTGGAGTAATGTAAATGTTTGTATGTTTGTTATGCTTTTTATTTGTGTTGAGCATGGTTATGCATCCTTTTAACTTAATTTTTATTAAAAGTTTGAACATTTTGTCTTATATTATATATTTTTAGAATTTTGAGGTTAACAAACAATTTTTCTAGATTCCACCTCACAAGGGTCACCATATGGTGTGCCAAACTATTTTATTTAAAGATATATATATATATATATATATATATATATATATATATATATATATATATAATCGAAGAAGCATTCCTTTGCAGAAGCCTACTAGAGCAACTGCCATAAGTAACAATATGTTATGCTAACACTTCCTATCCAACAACCAAAGCAAGTAGGCTTTTTTTTGTTCGTTCGAGGTAGTGAGAAGATCTCTGCTTAGCAAAGAATCAGTTCAGAATTACATATGAAAATTTTCCTATTTTCCATCTGTAATGGTAAAGAGAAGCTATTTTCTTCTTTCCGATCAGGGTATTTTTCAACATCGTAAATGTTTCCCTTTAACTCAATTAAAATATAAATAAAGCTTTAGAATTATACTTGAATTAAGATTCTCTTATTTATCTTAATTTCGATATAATTTCTTTTCAGTAGTCCTATAAATATATCTGATCATCTAGGATAAAGAGATCATAAGAAGAACTAAAAATCAATCATTGTATTTCAATCTCTCTTAAGTACATAACAATTAATCACTACACCGTAGACACAAACATTCCAATCACTAAATTGAATCTTGTTAAAAATTTTGTATCTTTATCTTTTTACTTGTTATTTCATTCTTCCACATTCATATAGCTAGAGGTGGCATTAGACCAGGAAGGGCGTGCCAGGCCAATTATGTTTAGTAATTCATGGTTTGGATTTATTGTTTTGTGGTGATTTGCTACTTCTAGAAATCGGTGGATGAAAAGTGTGGAGTGTACAAAATTGGCTTATGCAAAATTAGTCTATTCACCACTTTGGGCTTTTTTAGAATCGAGGCATCGTTCAGATAACTCAAAATTTTGAATTGAAGCGATGTCTGATTGGGCCTATGTGAGATGGCCCATCTATAGAAAAAAAAATCCAAAACTCACAATAATAGAGTAGAAGTTATTCCTCCGATTAGGGTTGAATTCGAATCAAGTTTATTTAAATTAAAAAATAAACTCAGTTCAAATGAGTCAAAAATAAGTTTTGACTCAAACAACTTTAACCTCAAATTCAAATCCAAGAGTTAAATATTTTCAAACTTTGAGTTTGAGCTCAATCTTGAGGGATGTTTGATTTGTTAAATTGACGAGTTTAAAAAAATTCAATATGAGTTAACTAAAATATACCGTTTTGATAAATACCCATCAAAACAGTGTCTGCAGCCATGTTTTGCTCAGCTACGTTACTGAATGAAACTCAAAACTCCACTCAGCACAACTCAATAGCCACACTCGAGCTTCAAGAGTTGAAAGGTTAAAATTACATGTGCTCTTACTATTTTTGACATCATGACAAACAGAAACTGAAAATGTCAGGTGAAGTATCTGACCAGTGAATTTTCGGGAAAATTACCCTGCTATTACTTCAAAAAATAACACTGAGTACTGACATAGACAAAACTTTTAGTTAAAAAAGAGGAACAACAATGTAAGTATATCAGGTCATTAGTTTATTCGCCTTGTGTTGAATCTTTCAGCATTCTCCACAAGATCAGACAGAAACCCTCTCCAAACATCCTGCTCTAAGTTTCTGTATTTGCTGAACATCAGTAAATAGGGAGTTACAGCAACTCATAATCCCTTCATGACATGAATCTGGGTAATAATTATGGTCCAAAGACATTTTTAATAGTGGCACCTGAACTGATTAAATCTATGAGGATAAACAACTTCTATGTCCCGCTAACGCATGAAAAGGAATTGGACTCTTCATTAGAAGCATCTAAGTCTTGCAAATGTCAAATAGCCAGTGTGACCTCTGGTTTCGCCACAGGGCCTAACCGTGACTGCAGCTGTACTTTGATTGTCCTGCTCACTGTTACCTTCATTTGAAGGCTTTTTCCTCTTGTGAGGAAGTGAATCTGCTTTTCCTTGCCGAACTTCATAGGTCCGGAGGAGTATCTCAAAGGTCCTTATATCTATAAAACAACACACAAAATACAAAGTGCAGTCAAATCATCAATGGATAATATAACAAGGAATGAGCCTTACTGGGAAAAAAGAAAACCAATTAGAAGTCTATTACAGAATTAAATGAATAGAAGTAGTTGCATGACAGCTTACCGGTAAAAGATGATCGAAGAGATTCACATGAGCGCTGCACTTGCTCAATACATGGTGAGAAGGAGCACAAGATGCCATCTTGTTTCAACATTTTGCCAGCTGAAGGAATAGCCAGCCAAGGTTGGGGTAGGTCCAGAAATACAGAATCAGCCAACCCAAAGAACTCATCTGGAAATCCCTCACCCTGAATATCTCTAACTCCTACAGTGACTAAGCTGCTCACTCCTGTCCTTTCAAAGTCCTCCCTGTTGAAAACACAGTCAGGAAATTTTCCATATATCCATAAGAACTAAGACAGATGCCTGTATCTTCTAGCCAGACCACCCACACAAAAGCCAAAATGATGCATGTTATCCTACAGAGTAATGGAATGAAGTATAACTGTATCACGTCTTTGAGTTTTCTAAGTGCAAAACAACATTGAAAATATTTTTTAATAGTAATACCAGCAAACCTTGACCAATGTTGTTGACCTCTGTTCTTTACCCATCACCAAGTTTCTGATATTTCTCTAATCTTGACTTTAAACCAAAGCTTTGAAATTTATAACCTGGGTTTATGACCATTAATAACATGAGGTACCCCTTTCAATCACTTAGATATAAACTCAAGATTTACCCCATCCGATACTGACTACTTGTCCCTTGCGTCAGATGTATGTCCATAAGGTACATAGAAACAAATTCCAATTAAAGATTTTACCAACTTACTTTAAATTCAGATTACTGCAATTTCAAAAAACAAAACCAAATATTAATACGAAAAGAAAATCAAATATCGTTCATGAATATGACAACGTCAACTTCAAAAAACATTATGAAAGCAGTCCAATTGTGAGAAACTCCACTTCTTACCTCGCTGAGGCAGCCCTTTGCTCATGGAAATCAAATGTATAGACATGTCCTGTGGGGGCTACCGCCCTTGCAAGTGAGGTAGTTAAAGATCCACTTCCAGTTCCAGACTCCAGAACCAAACAGCTAGGAACAATTTCCAAGTACATGATCACAAAGCTAATGTCCGCAATATAAAGAATCTGAGTTCTGTGGCTCAAAACCAGAGTCCATAACTCTGGAGTTGGAGCTAACAAGTAAACGAATCCACCCTTGTTGCTGAACACCTTGGATCCAAATGGCTTCCCAATCCATTCTGAATGTTTAAACACACCAAACCGGTTCTGCAGCACAGAACTCTGACAAACTTTAACAGCTTTCATAGAGTCATGCCTCTCATACACAATAACCAAATCCCCGTCCCCAATGCACCGATTAAATGATAATTTTTTTGTTGAATCAGTTGGCAACATCCTTAAAATATAACCAAATTATCTGCCAACAATACAATTTTCAAGGAAATTAGCAGAATGGCTCATAAATTATACATGAACTAAATCAACAGAGAAATTTCAGCCAAGGCATAAATAAATATGTTTCAATACTATCAGTTAACAAACCAAAAAACAAAAGCCAAAAATTATATAATAATCATTAAGGAACCGGAAAAATAGAAGCCTTAAACAAAAATTTGATTAAGCTTACCTCTCCAACAAGCTTGGCACAACCTTCAATCAACTCGATGCCCAACTCAAAGCAAATAAACGTCAACAATCGCCCGGTCGGCGGTTAGCAGTGCTCAGAGACCTAAAACACTTAGAATGTATTTTGTTCTGGTTTGGGCCTAACTAATTGAGCTGGGCTTGATTGAGAATCTAATTGGGTTGGGTCATAATAACCCGAAAAAAATTATCTGAAGAACATTAATCTCGGGGGAACAAAACTTCCCATCTGTCCTCACGAGTTTCCAAAGGACAACCCGATGGACCTCTTCTCTAAAGTGAGCACCCAAACGTTAGCACGGGATGGGGGGTAGGGCATTCAAACGACTAGAAGAGGGAGCGATGTAGCCAGAAAGCGATTTGCAGAGAGAACAACACTTAGTTCCACATGGATGGGATTACAAAGCTGACAGGTATTTTCTAGAGTTAATCAAAATCCATGAGTGGGAAAAGATATCGGCGGCAACAGTTTGCATGGAAGGTGTTGATTGAGCCGGTTTCAATGGGTAGAATCAAGATTCCCGGTCAAAATTGGGAGGATTTTAAGTCTACTTTGTTAAGCCGATTTCCATGAACAAAAGAGGGGAGCCCTCATGAACAAATACTTCGGTTGGTCGTAGATTATTTGGCACAATTTGAAATGTTGGCTATTCCATTGAAGGAAAACAGTTACTTTTGTGAATAAGAAGACCGTCTTCTGAATAAAATCAAATTAATAGGCAAATAATTGTGTTCATTGGCTCATTATTTGTCCATTTCTCATGGCCAACGACTACAAATTTGTAAGATCTGGATGCCATACATCAACTTCTTCATTCACTTTAGTGTTTATTGTATCTGACTCTGTGTGGACATTAAAGGATGCTTCTTCATTCAGTTTCGCTTCAGTGTTTATTTTCTTGGCCGTATATGCAAATTAAACATCAACTTCTTCATTCACTTTAGTGTTTATTGTCTCTGACTCTGCGTGCGTGCACATTAAAGGATGCTTCTTCATTCAGTTTCGCTTCAGTGTTTATTTTCTTGGCCGTATATGCAAATTAAACATGCTTGATAGGGCTAAACCAAGAAGCCAATCATAATATTCTTCCCTTGCTTTATTTCAGCAGGATACCATCAGTTATAGCTCTGAGGTCTGAAATGGGATTAATATTACATTATGCAGCTCGTTATTGATGAAACTGCTACTAGTGTAATTACTGTTACAGGCCGAAGGCCACTAGACTCAAACATAGATATGCAAACTTCTTTTATTTTTAAAGAAAAGATCATTTATATTAACTGCATTCAATACAATACTTCACTACTAGAATTCATAACCAAATTAACTGCATTCCTTTTGGTATTAAGATGCAATAGCTCCAGTTTCCTTTAGAATAGGAAGCAGCTTCCCTTCCTTGTGCAAATTAGTAGTTGCTGCAACATCAACAACCAGGTGAAACTATTAATTCAAGAAAAACAATGTTGCAATCAGCAGTTGAATCGATGTTAGTATACAAAGAGCGAGATTATTTGAGTTTTACCATCGCAGCCACCAATGTGTTTTCCGCCAATGAATACATTTGGCACTGTCTTCTGTCCAGTCCACTCCGCCAATGCTGCTTGAATTTCCTTTCCATCACCTACAAAAATGGCGGATAAATATGGTTTACTCATCTATTGTCCTACTCTGGGATAATCAGTAATAAGTAAAATTTGCATACAAAAACTTTATATCAAACAAAAGAACCTATACAATCCACAGCAAACAAACTGAACCACAACATCTGGTAATGAAAAACAAAATTCAACGCCATATTCCACTAATTTACAGAACAAAATTGCAGTAAGTATTGTCCTACCCTGGGATAATCAGTAATAAGTAAAATTTGCATACTAAGCTTTATATCAAACAAAAGAACCTATACAGTCCACATCAAACAAACTGAACCACAACATCCGGTAAGTAAAACTCAGCAAAGAATATTTCTAAACTGTGAAATTTGTACCTAATCTTACACCAATAGTGCACCCATTTTACATGTATGGGCTTTCCAAAAAGGGATAGAATCTCAAGCGAAAATTTCACCCATTTCATCATATAACCAATCCCAATTTATAAAAAATTAAATGTAAAAATTTTCCACTTGTTCACCGTCTTGGTTCATCCAAGCATTTATATTAATGTATGAAAACTATGGATTTATTTTATCCTGATTCAAGATTTTCTGACGCAATCCCTTCTATTCGTTATGAATTGTCATTATCAAGGAAGTTTCTACAATTTAAATCTAATTTAAACTGTAATATTAAATAAATAACCATCTATTCATATAGCCGCATCAGTACTAGGAAAAACCCCAGTAATATTACCTCCTCGTTAGAAATTGCATACAAAACGACATGTAATTTCATGCACTTGTAGCTACTGAAACCGGCAATACATAAAAACGAGAAAATTTTGAAAAATTAAGAGAAAAAGTATTAATTTATAGTAAATCTTATCAAAACTTGTAAAATCCCATAAATCTGATATTTGTAAGCATATACAGAGTTTAAATCATGAAGGAAAACTTAGAAGTGATAAGTAATTACTTTCAGCGTCCAATTCAATGGCTTTGTAAGCGGCTCCCAAATCATCCAAAAGCTTTTTCACATTGACGCAGAAGGGGCAAAAAGACTTGCTGAAAACCATGACGGAATTTGACTGAACCATCTCCTGAGCCTTAGGCAACGCCATCTCCTTAAATCTCAGTTTCTCGCAACCCTAAAAAGACTTTCTAATTCTTATCCTGTCCAAAAGAACCGACGAAAGCATAAATAGAGACAGAGAGAGATGTTAAGCCGTTGGATCAAAGTTAGAGATCATCCAGGCCGTTGAAAGTTTCCTTAACGCATAGCCATTAGAGAAGTCAATCGTTTGTAGACTAAGTTTTAGCCACGGAAGCAAAATTGACAACGGCGCCAATAATTCATTAAGAATCCCTGCATTATACGTTTAAGAAGGCCCACCGGGCCACCGACTATTTTCCACCTTAATTTGATGGTTAGTTTGAAAACATCATTTACCTAACCTACCCATTATTATGTCATTTGGGCCGAATAAGTTTAAAGCTAATTATTCTGATTGGATATTTAAGTTTCGAAACAAACAAGATTTAAATTTCAAATAAATCTAAATAAAAAAATTATTTATTAAATTATCGAATCTAAACTTGAACAGAAGTTCTAACAAGTCCGAGACTCAATAGACCAAAAATTTATTATGGAAAGAGGGTGTATATGTTTGGTTTTCTAACTTAAAAGGTTTAAAATTAGCATTATCAACGATTCCCTGTTGCCCGTTAGTTAAAGAGGAAATGCATTGATTTTTTTTTTATAATTTTTTTATTTTTTTAAACACTGGGAATATATTAGAGTGAATTTAAGAGATATTTGATTTAAAATAATTAAAGATTATTCCCATATGCTATCTATAAGAGATAACTGAATACCAAATTTGTTTTAGGTATGAAAAGATTATTAAGATAATATCAATTTTTACTATAATTTTAAACTTATAAATTTTTTAGAACAAAAGTATCTTTATTTTCAATTAATATAATAAATAAGATTAAAAAATATTTTAAAATGATTATAAATTTTTAGATATTTAATAAAAATAATATATTAATATTTTTTATTATATTCAATCAAACATAATAATTATTTATTTTTTATTAAATATAATAATATTTTTTGATAATCTATTTTTATGATAACTTTTCATTTTCGATAATAAAAAATTATCAAAACTAAATGCACCCTTAATGTTTTTTAGATAATAATTATTGGTTACAATATTGAAAGTGTTTTCTATGTTATATATTTTATTTTTTGAATTGTTATACTGAGTATGGGTTTGAAAAATGGTGCCTAACAGTTAGAACTTACCTTCACTATTTCTTTTTGGTGACATTCTCACAAAACAAATAGGAGTGTGTTCTTTATAATGGCAGAGGGGGATTCCAGGGGTGTTTTAAAAGGTTTTTAAAGTTAATGAAGTGGGCAGATCAAAAAAAAATTGAGAGCAGACCTAAAGCCCAAGTCTAAAATCGAAAGCCCATCCGACTATTGCAACACCACCTATCAAAAGCCCAAAATCGTATGATAATGTTTACATATTGTAGAAGGACAAAGAGGAGATTTCATATAGGGGCTTGGCTACACATCAAAGTATGGGAAAAGGATTATTTCCCACGCAAATTTTAGTTTAATTTCAAAATCATATCCACGGCAGTTGAAAAACTCAAATACCTAACAATAGACTAATTGTCATCCAAATTTTCAGTTAAGGATTTACCTATAAACCTAAAAACTTTGTAATTTTTATCATTCCCTCCCGAGTTTTAAAAACTAACACTTTAACCTATTCTCAAAGTTTGAAAAGTTTATATTCTTTAATTACCATCATTCCAGTTGATAGTCGATGTTTTCCATCTATCTTCCATCTTAGGCTATGAAGGACCACGAAGGACAACTTGTTGTCCAAAAGAGACGACGAAGTGTCATCCTTCATCATATCATCTAGACGACGAAGGACGACACTTCGTCATCGCGTCTAAACGATACAACAAAGAACAACAAAGTATTGTCCTTCAACTCTTCTTATAAATCTAGATGACGCTTCATCGTTCAGATCTAGATAACAAAATATCGTTCTTCATAAGAGAAAACCAACGCTTCTTCCCAATTGCTAACTAGTTCCTTAAGCTATCGGAGATGAAACTTGAAAAAGGGAGAAGACTGAATTTTTTAAAGTTTAATCATACGGAGGTAAATGTGAGTTTTTTAAATTAAGGGGACGAAATGATATAAAATTTTTAAGTTTTAGGGTTTATGAGTAAAATAATGCTTTATTTTTACATCTAACTGAAAATTTGCACAATCATTAACCTATAGGTGGGTATATGAGTTTTTTATTTGTTGTAAGTATACTTTTAAATTTTGACTAAAACTTCAGTGAAAAATTGTCCTTTTTCCCTCAGAGTATCAAACTACATCCTTACTAGCAAATTTCCATGCACCATGATAGTCCAAAACTCCAAGCTAGGTATTTCGAACCTTCTCAAATCATCAAAAACATCAGGCACTGTCGCATAAAAATTTCAGCTTCCATCGGATTCAGAAATACATAACGTATTTCTAGTATCTTTGCTCAAGCTCGTTCATGTTCATGGTCTGGTACACGCCTCACAACTCACAAGCACTTCCTCAAACATTAGCACCTACATATTTAATTTTGCAGACAATACTTGACAAAAGAACGGTCAAAAGACACCACGCGACTACAGCTCTACTCTTTCAAGGACAAGGCTTATCTCCTACATAAGCTATGCGGGAGTTTGTCAATGAGATACTCAGTGAGTTATAAAAATTCCAGAATGCATCACATTCAAACCTTTAAAATTTTAAAACAAAAATGTATCACTACATTAAAGAATTATAATGTTCTGTCATATAATATATGGTAATCCCTAGAATTTAAAGAAGATCAATCTTTGATCTCCAATTTACTTCTTGAATTTAATTAACCAAAGTATCAAATCAACTATATTCATTGAAATTTTGAGAATACCCTTGAATGGATAGAAACCTTGCTACTCACACAGTCACACCACCGTAGGTTCTCGAAGCTTTGCCTCAAGATTCAGTGCAACAGCATCGATAAATTCTTCAGTGTTCAAGTAGAATTCCCTTGTTACCCTGCAAACATCAGCACCATATAAGTAGGATATTAGGAGAAGGGTGATTGTTGCTCTATTCATTATCTTTGATGTTACAGCGAAAAGCTTTGCTACCTCCTTTAGAGCGCCATAAAATAAACAGAAAAGTGAGCAGTTCTTCGTAAAAAAAGCATTTGTGTATTCACAAATAAGTGGAATTTAACACATAGTGGGAAGGAGCTATATACTTGGGACCATGTATCAAAATGGCTAGATCCTTTGTCATTTTTCCTGCTTCCACCGCATCAATGCATGCAGACTCCAACTTCTGAACAAAACCCATCAATCTTTCATTTTTGTCTAGCTTAGCCCTGTAGAAAATCCAATTTGAGAGTTAAACATTTTAAGAAGCCATTGGGAGCCAATTACATTTTCACAATAATACTATTGGCCCTTGATGCGTGAAGTAAGCCAGACACATGATGGAATGGAATATCTAAACATAATGCAATGCAAAAGTACTAGATCAAAACTTTTGAACAGGGAAGATCCTGAGCTTTGACAAGAAGCAACAAAATATACCTGTGTGCTAGACCTCGTGTCCATGCAAAAATAGAAGCAATACTGTTTGTACTGGTTTCTTGACCTTTCTGATGTAGCCTGAAATGTCTAGTTACAGTCCCGTGAGCTGCCTCAGCTTCTAATGTCTTTCCATCAGAGGATAACTGCACAACTTGTGGTTATTCAGACTTCAGGGCATCCAAAGACAAAAACAATATTAATGTCAGAGTATAGCATAATTTGATACAGACCAGAACTGAAGTCATGAGGCCTAAAGAACCAAATCCTGCATAAAGGAAATGACTTTTAGATACAATATAATAAAGTGCAACATGAGAAAATGACATTCCATTTATTCTAAGATCATATGATAATATTGTAAATAAAGAAAAGGAGGGGAAAAGAATACTAAAACTAACAGAACTTTTGGAATACAGACAATATCACTCGCATTAGATGAGGTTAAGGCCATATATCGAAGAAAATGTCAAAACATTAGAATTTGCACTCAACATTACCTTGAGCAAGCAAATCACTCTGGACATCTCCATCATAATTTTTGCATGCCCAAACATATCCACCTTCGCTTTTTATTGCATAAGCCACCATGTCATCAATTAGCCGATGCTCATACCTATGCAGCAGATCTTTAATCAACAATTTTAAATTAAGCTCGGCAGAGAAACAAAAGCTTTATCATAGACAAGAAAAATAAACCATATTGAGTGTTCTTCGAACTTCTGTTTCCATTTCTCTTCGTATACCTCCTGGAATATATCCTTAAATCTGTGATAGCCACACAAGCGTTATCATTATGCACATTTATTCACAAAGAAAAATTTGAAAGCTGATTTTGTTTTATATTAATAAAGATGAGTTTTGGCAAAACAAGCTATTTAAACTACAAAACAATTACCGGCCATCATATTTTTTCAGAATTGTGTTTTTAGTGCTCAAGTAAAGAGGCCACTTCTTTGAAAATGCCATTGACATTGATGCCTCGGCAAAAGCTCGAATAGACTGAAAATTACAAGATGTAATCAAAATTGTTCATCAAGTTTTTGCAATGAATAACTGGACCAAAACAAGATAAAGACAAGACAAACCTCATCAACATTATACATAGCAAGTGCAATGCCTGGACCTCTAAAGGTATAGACGTCAAGGTCCACTGAGGCACTACCATCTTCAGGGACTGGAAGATAAACAAGCATTAATATTAGTAAGCACAGTTAGTAAGTGAAGGAAAATACACTCTTCATTTGGATGAGCAGGTATTTATCAACTCACCAAATACCATTTTAAGCTTTCCTGGCCCCTTAATGACAGTATCTGTGGCTCGATACTGATCACCAAAGGCATGCCTACCAATGCAAATGGGTTTCTTCCAGCCTGTAGATTGAAGAATAAGTACTGAAGGGTGTTTCACAGTAATCCACAATATCCAATATTATGGCAGGAAGAAAGTTTTACCCGGAACAATTCTAGGAATATTCTGGCACAGAATAGGTTCACGGAAAACAGTACCTACAAAATTAAGCAATGCTTTGATTAGGAGTTGAAAAAAACTAGAGATCAGCCTCACACAAAATAAGATTAAGAAAAAAATAGAAGTTACACAAATAATGGGTAAAGCTTCAACCAAATGGATAATTTACTTGAAGCAAGAAATAATCCACTAAATGTCTAATTAGCATGTCTTCACGGTAGGATTCCCAAAGTATATGCACATACTGTCACTTGATGACTTCAGTTGCTTATCATGTATTATAGCCACATTCAGTTCAATATTTTTGCTAAGGCATTGCACTTAAAACCTAGTAACCAGCATCAACTTGTAACATGTACAACAATGAAATCTAATCTCCTAAGATTTATTCAAGGCAATTTTTTTCACATTCAATACAGGGAAATATTGTTTACACAGAAATTACAGTTCCCATCCAACAAAGTGGACAAACCATTTGCTTCCCTACTGTATATCATATGCATGCCAACAACTGACACAATCAAATGACTGTGTCACAACAAAATGCATTTAAAATCTGCCTTGAAAGAAAGGAAACTTTATTTATTATTCCCTAACCATTTAAAATGTTTCTAATTGTGCCGTTGGGACTTCTCCACATAGACTTGAGCCCGAATTCCATCACTCTGGTCTCATCTGCAAATTATTACATCAAAAGATCAATGTCTACAGAAACTATGAAAGGTTCAGTTGTGATTAAACCGTAAGAACATCTATTGCAATGTCAGATTAATTCTTTCATAGACCAGAAAATTTTAAAGACTCCCTGTATCTGTAAATTTGCCTTTTTGGTACCAACAAAAATTAAAAAAATGCTGAAAAAGACAACAATGGCTAACCTGGAGTTATTGTGGCACATTTGATGGCAACATTGTACCTGCAGTACATAAAGGGTTAAAAATGATGGACGGGAAAACAGTATTGAGCACAAGTTATTGATTATCTGTCTCAACAAAGTTCCCTGTTTCCTTAGTTTTCCCTCCAGTCTAACTATCATAAGGTAAAGAGGTATATTTTAGTCTTATAAAACATGCATTCTTTAATTTATGCCCATTTATCAGCAAACATATCCCATTTCAGCAGACATTCTACAATATTAGTCCATTCTCATCATCTCATACATGATGTCTAAACAACAACCATAAAAAGACAAACTAACAGGATAATTTTTTAATCACTACTTACTTAAGAGCTGCTTCAGCACTTTCAACAGTAACCTTGTCATCAGTTGCATCACGATTCAATATCCCCAAGTCAAAATACTTTACATCCAAATCCAAATAAGGAAATATGAGCTGAAGCCACACAAACAATTAAATCACATTAAACATCACCAATATACTCCGATAATTAAATTATTTGAAAATGAAATTTACAGTAAAAATTAAAACATACTTTGTCCTTTATCATCCTCCAAATGATCCTGGTCATTTCATCACCTAAACATAAGAACAAAATTAGAAATAAAACGAATCTCCTAAAATACATAAGGAAGCAATTTATGCTCTATTTGGTCACTCAAAAAGCCAGGGAATGCATTAAAAAAATCATTATAATCTATCTAATCACCAATTTTGTGTCTTGCTGAATTCTCCGACCATTGAAAAGTAAGAAAAGAAAAAAAATCCAATTATCCCAGTTTCACACAATTCATTTTACTTTTTTCACATAATCCATTTTACTTAAATAACAATATTCGTTTTGCTTTTCATTTCCCTTGATGTCACTCAACAACTAAACAAAGATAAGCACATTCAAAATCTTCAAAACTTCATTCGTCATCATTTCACTCCTCTTCCTTATCAACCAAGCAATAAAGTCTCAACCACATGCAGATACGTTGCATAACTATAATTTCACATCATTCAGTACTCAGAAATCTCAATTAGCAATAGAAAAAGTCAGGTTCCCAAATACGAAATTTCACTCTCATTTTTTCATCAAACAAACAGGGTTTTAGAGAGGTTTTACCATCCATTTCGACAATAGGATTCTGAACCTTGACTCTATCAATGCCGGTGGCAGTAGTAGCAAAACACCGAAGCGAAAAAGAGGGAGCCCGCTGGTTACAGAACGCAACTCGATTATTAAAGAATCCATTGAACCTACAATAGTTCTTCGAAGAGAAAGACCTGCCAGGGCTTTTAATGGCTAGAGTTGATGATGCTGATGATGATGAGAGCATTGCGGTAGCAGACGACATGGCTTTTATCCGAATTCTATTGATGAAAATTTGCATTTCTCGTCGTCTTTTTAAGACTCCAGTGTGGAGAGCGTTGTATTCGGCCTTTCGTGTTTGGAAAGAAAGAGACTATGTTCCAGTATGGTTCCGCCTCCGCAGTAGATCCCAGCAGTAGATTTTCGTACTTTTGATCCAACGGCTGATAAATCTTTTCAAAATATGAAATTTGTATTTCAGACAATTCTATTTATATTTCTCTTAAAATTATAGATCTTATTTATCATTTCCATTTTAAGTTAAACGGTCAAAGCCATCATTGATACGCAATTACAATTTGGATTGAAGCCAGCCTACCATACATCCGACCGCACCAAATCTGAACCCTAAAACCCTTTCTTCATCCTTGAAGGCATAAACCCTTCAAACAAAACAACAATATCAGTCACAGTCACAATCACGCTCTTTTCTTTCTCAATCCATCAATGTCCTCATTGGCCACCAAATCCCACCCGCTTCTGACTTCTCTACCGAGCTTCCTTACATGGCGAGCCCTTGGCTTCCGCACCATCTGCAGCGGTCGCCTTGGCTTCGCCTCCTCCGACCCCGAACAAGACCCGCCTGTGGCGGGCACCAAGGTTCTAGAAACTTTCAAAGAGGAGTTCGAGATTGGATCACGCTTAATCACCCTTGAGACTGGCAAAATTGCCCGCTTCGCAAATGGAGCTGTCGTTTTGGGCATGGATGAGACCAAGGTTTTGTCCACCGTTACCTCCGGTAAAGGAGATGCAGTTCGCGATTTTTTGCCTCTCACTGTATGTGTTATTTTTTCGAGTTATTTTGCTGAATTGTTGATGAATTTTTTAAAATATTTGTTCATTTCTATGCTCAATTGGGTGTAAAGACGCACTACATAAGTTGTAGCATTAGAGATTAGAGAGAAATTAAACAGTTGAAATGTACAGAAGAAGATAGAGTTGTATTTAGAGATTGGTGAACACTTTTGGGTAGAGTCGGAGTCATTATGGCTGCCTTTTCAAAGGTGAAAATGTCAGAAACATATAATGGTGAAATAGACAACCATAACTGAAAACTAAAATTGAGATATAAAAGGGAATGATATCAAAACTGGAAATTTGCAAAATTGACAGAAAGAGAATTGTGAACTCCAAACATTAAGATATAGAAGGCCCTTGTCGCAGAGCATATGATATTTCCTATTGTCATCTTCCTATGAATTCTCTGTTTTCGGAGATTCATTTTTGAAAGCACGTGCGTCTATTGATCAAAATAGGTTTCTTAATTGATATGTCTTTATATAGGTTGATTATCAAGAGAAACGATATGCCCAAGGTATGATTCCAACTACTTTCATGCGGAGGGAAGGTGCTCCTAAAGAAAGAGAACTTTTATGTGGTCGTCTCATTGATAGACCAATACGACCACTCTTTCCTGCAGGATTTTACCATGAAGTCCAGGTATGATGCCACAAGTTGTTTTGGTTCTATTGCTTTCTGGAAGTTTCTGTTGACTTTGACGTTTCTTGATGAATATTTGTTTGATTCAAGGTAATGGCAAGTGTACTTTCTTCTGATGGGAAACAGGATCCTGATGTAATGGCAGCTAATGCAACATCTGCTGCTCTTATGTTATCAGACATTCCTTGGGGTGGTCCCATTGGAGTTATCCGTATTGGGAGAATTGCTGGACAGTTTATTGTCAACCCAACCATGGATGAGGTAAAAATTGACATGATTATTTATTGTCTTTGCTTTCCCCTTTTAAAAATGTTCTCTTGATTGTCCATCTGCTAATTTTCTCTTAACAAAAATGTCTATCTTTCTTTCTTTTTTTTTTTTCAATTTCTTGAATGATTTGTCATGTCGAAGTCTCAGAATGCTGTTATTTCAAATTCTTCTGTAGTTTTTTCTGATTTCTTCTATCATGCTTCCATAAATTAATTTTAATCCTTTTGCACTGCTGATTCCTTAGGTTATTTTGCTGTTTTAGTTGTGTACTTATAGAGTGTTATGTACTAAACTAATGTTTTGTTACATTCTTTAATTGTTGCCAATGTTTTCAGTATGATTTTGCCAAACTGTTGTTGATGCTGGTTTCAAGTTTATGAAACCCTTTAACTCACCAACTCTCTCTTACCTTGTTTGTCTTATCTTTGGATTGATGGTTTCTCAATATAATGCAGCTTAACTTGAGTGATCTCAACTTAGTATATGCCTGTACAAAGGACAAAACTTTGATGATAGATGTGCAGGCACGTGAGATCTCAGAGAAAGATCTTGAAGCTAGTTTGAGACTGGCTCATCCTGAGGTCAGTTATCAGGATTAGACTTTGAGACTGTCTCTCATTTTCTCTTTATCTCAAAATGTAATAACTTGATTGGTTTTGGTAACTCAGGCGGCCAAATACCTTGAACCTCAAATCAGGCTGGCTGCGAAAGTAGGAAAACATAAGAAAGAATATAAACTGTCAATGATCTCAGATAGAACTTTGGAGAAAGTCAGTAACCTTGCTGCAGTGCCTATTGAAGCTGTTTTTACTGATCCATCATATGGCAAGGTGCACTCCACCTTTCTTGGTGCAGCAGATTGTACTTGCTTACATGTGTTTTGTGTGCATTTACATGTGATGGCACTGGTTTTTTCTGTTTAAAATGTAATTTCAAAATTTATGTGGTGGTAATTTTACTCTTATTCTTCCAGTTTGAACGTGGAGAGGCTTTAGAAAATATTGCACAAGAAGTGAGAAAAGTCCTTGAAGAAGAATGTGATGAAGAATGCTTAAAGGTCCTACCAAAGGCAGTAGACACTGTGAGGAAAAAGGTAAGTTGACTCAAAGAAGGAAACAGAGTTCTTGGAGCTGTTGGAGTTGCTTTTCTCATAATGTTCTTATTGATGACTGATTTTGTGATTTGACTGTGTTCCTTTTAATTTTTTTCCTATCCCTTCACTTGTTCTGAAAATTAAGATTTTACTCATGAATTATTACTGAAGTACATGATCTTATTCTCCCCATTGCTGTAAAGAAGTTTATTTGTGAGTTTAAGGCTGGCTTCTGTGTTAGTTTTGAAAAATCTGTAACTTCTGGCTCGTGGCTTGGTGATGGGTGATATAATTGGGCCAAAAATGTCATCATTATGACATCATTTTTTTATATTTGTGATTTCTGGGATAAATGCATTCAAAGTAGTTAATTGTATTGTCATTTAGAGATTGCAGCCATTTTAATCTGATTAGAGTTGTATCTTCTTTTAAATTGACAATATTTAAAACCTAGTAAATATATCAGGTTGTCCGCAAAAGGATTATTACAGAAGGCTTCCGGGTTGATGGGAGACATCTTAATGAAGTTAGGCCTATTTATTGTGAAGCTGGTAATTTACCAATATTGCATGGATCAGCACTTTTTTCTCGGGGAGATACCCAGGTCAGTAGACATTATCTTTGTTTCATAACTTGAATGCTTAAATCTTATAAAAATACAACAATGAAATTATGCTTATTTCTAAATATGTTTAACTTTTATAACATTTATATGCATATAAAAAATCAGGTTCTTTGCACTGTGACACTTGGAGTACCTGAGGATGCTCAACACTTGGGACTCAAACTCTGCTTATTTCTAAATATGTTTAACTTTTATAACATTCATATGTATAAAAAATCAGGTTCTTTGTACTGTGACACTTGGAGCACCTGAAGATGCTCAACGCTTGGACTCCTTGGTTGGCCCCCCGACAAAGCGATTCATGCTTCACTACAGTTTTCCACCATTTTCAATCAATGAAGTTGGTAAACGAGTTGGCCTAAATAGACGTGAAGTTGGTCATGGTAAAGTGATTTTTGCTTTTCCATTTGCTATATTTTATGAATCCAGTAAGAATGGCATGTTGGGCTTGATTTGTCAGTTTGACTTTTTGAGGATGCACAAATTAATTGGTTGCTTGAGTTGGCAGCGCATGGTTTAGCATATTCTTTCTTGACTAGGATATATGTCTGTCTAGTTCATCATTAGAGAAGTATATGGAATGTAAAAATATAAGAATGAGAACTTAATTTGATATAATATGACTCAGTTTGGCCTAGAAGTTGGTTTTGTGGGCAGAGTTAGCTTCAAAACAGTCTGCAGTGACTGAGCTAGGTTTAGATGCCCTTGACCATTGGTATACAGTGGAACTAACCTCTGAAGCCAAAGCCTAGTTTGATATTTTTTTTTCTGTTCTTCAGGTCTCATGCAAATGAACCTGGAAACTTACAGCTTCAATAGGATGGCATGAACTCAAGGGCTGGAAACTTAATATCTTTACTAGATTGCTTCTTAGTATTTCTTTTCTGCTACTGTTTTAAGCTCTTTTATATCTTTTCATTTAGGTGAGCTGGCATTTTAACATTTGCTGATTTTAAAATGCGGGACACATCTAATGCTCCATGCCTCTTTTAAGTGAGCTATTACTATGCTGTTCTGGTTCTGGGCATTGACCAATAAATTAATTACCCATTTTTCTTCTCAAAGCATCTTGACAGCTGACAGCTGACATCTAGCAATAGAATGCATAATTTTTTATTCTGTTCTGTTTACATGTGAAATCACAATAACTTATAGCTGGTTTCTCTAATTTTTTAGGAACTCTTGCAGAGAAAGCTCTGCTTGCTGTGTTGCCTCCTGAAGATGATTTTCCATATACTGTCCGTGTGAATTCAGAGGTCATGGCCTCTGATGGTTCAACATCCATGGCAACTGTCTGCGGAGGTATTTATTCAATTATGTAATTTTGTTGTCTGCTTGGAAATCTTCGGGATTTTGCATTCTGTATATTTGGTAATTGTGCTTTTAAAATAATTTTCATATTTGGAAGGAGTACCTGATCAGCCTGTTCATCGTATGTTTCTGGATTGATTATGGTACTAATAGTGTCTTTAACCTTCAATAATAATGGTGATTTAGTATTTTGGTTCCTTGAGTAAAATCTTTATTATGAAAAGCTTTTAAATTCTTGTAGGCAGTATGGCTTTGATGGATGCTGGTATTCCAGTAAGAGAACATGTAGCTGGTGTTTCGGTTGGTCTTGTCAGTGAAATCGACCCATCAACTGGTGAATTTAAGGATTACCGTATATTGACTGATATATTGGTGAGATTTTGACTTGGCATGTTTTGCTTATCGCCTGGTGGAGGGTGGTGTTGTTGAAAGATACTCATTCAGATGTTATTATTTCTCATAGAAAGTTTTAAATGGTGTCTTTCTATACCAATTTTATATAGCGTGTCTATTGCCTTAGTAATTTTAGAGGTTTGGAATTTACCACAATATAGCAAGTAATGTGGTTCTTCGTAGGGTGACCTTATTATGGTTTTCAAATAGTTATTTCTGATAAGTTTGCTTTATTAAGTATTAGCTAACTGGGCTTTAGAGTTTATTGAACGTTGGAGTTTTTTGCAGGGTCTAGAAGATCATTTAGGAGACATGGACTTCAAAATTGCTGGCACTCGAAAAGGAGTTACAGCAATTCAGTTGGATATAAAACCTGCTGGAATTCCTTTAGATATTATTTGTGAGTGTTTAGAGCATGCACTTAAAGGTCGTCTTCAAATCCTTGATCACATGGAACAGCAAATTAGTGCGGCACGGACTCAAGATGATAGAAATTCACCTCGTCTAGGTTAATGTTCAACATATACATTGTGCATGTGATTTTACTATTAACTAGTAGCCATCAGTTTGGTGCTGAGTCTTTTTTCTTAGCTGAAGATTTATGATCTATCATGCAGTTACCTTGAAGTACAGCAATGACACTCTTCGCCGCTTGATTGGCCCTCTAGGTTCTCTCAAAAGAAAAATTGAAGAGGAAACAGGTTTAATACAAAAAGCTTAAACTTTCTTTTTTCCTTCCTACTTGAGATTTCATATTAACTTGTCCGGACTTTTAGATAAGTATTAATCTTCTGCTTGTAATTCAGGTGCACGGATCTCTATAAGTGACGGAAAGCTTACTATAGTTGCTAGGAATCAGGAGATGCTGGAAAAAGTACGAGAAAAGGTACATTTTACATTTTTTGTTCCTCTAGTTAGATTTAATTGTGCTTTTTTGTAGGAGTAGCATCATTTCATTTCAAGTGGTTGCATGTGAATTTATCGAAGAAGTAAAATGGAGGTTCAAAATTTTCTCAAACATATCTGCAGTCCCTTTAATTTAAGATCTAGTATCTTTTCAAAATCCATGCAGAACATTTTTAAACTTTATTTCTCTAAAATTCTAACGGTTTGAGATTTCTTTATTAATTTTACTATTCTCCTTGCTAACGGAATTGTATCTTTGTAAATTTCTTGTTGGATAGAACTGCTTTCCTTCAATAGACCTTAGTAAATGTTTTACACTGCTCATGCCATATGCATCTGATACTATTTCATTCATATTCAGATTCCATATGGTGCAGCAACTGGTGATTAGAGTCTGCTTATTATCTTTTTACATGTTTACATTCAGAAGTTATCTTGCTCTTCAGGTTGACTTCATAATTGGCCGTGAAATCGAGGTTGGGGGTGTCTATAAGGGTGTTGTAACATCAGTCAAAGAATATGGTGCCTTTGTGGAGTTCAATGGTGGCCAACAAGGCCTGCTACACATTTCTGAGTTGTCGCATGAACCGGTACTTAATGAGCAGTTGTAATTTTTCTGTCATTCTTAATGGCCAACAAGTTCCATCCTTCATAGGAGCTTTGAACTGCAAAAAAAATTCCCCTGAAATAACAAAGTTGACAATGTCTTTGAGAGAGTTCTGTTGATTGATGCCTCTGTAGTGTTACTTTGAACGGAAAATGCCAATATATTCCTTGGAATATGTTAGATAGATAAGATGTGCATTTTATATGGTACTGCTAGGTGGTCCAAAGATGTCTTTGAAATGGTTATTGTTAGACAATGGATGCTAATATAAATTTGAGGTTGGCTAATAATAGTGATGATGCTTTTATCAGGTTTCCCGAGTTTCAGATGTGGTGACTGTCGGCCAGAAGCTTGCTTTGATGTGCATAGGGCAAGATGTTCGTGGTAATATTAAGCTATCCCTTAAAGCAGCTCTATCTAAACCTGGAGCTGAGGCAAAGAAAGCTGTTGAAGGATGTGCTCCTGGCGACAAAGAAGCTACTAATGTTTGGGCATCAGTTGGAAATGCATCTGATGGGCAAAATCTGGAGTTCCCAACGATCAAAAGTGAAACTGCTGAGACAAACTCATATTCTTCCTCAACCCCTGCAATAGTGATTCGAAGTGCTGCAGAGTGTGAGGAGGAGGAAAAAACTTCTGGTTTGAGTCAGAGTTCTAGGAGTAGATCTAAATCAACTGTTGCTTCAGAAGGGGATAGTAAATCAAAAAAATCTATGCCTCTAGTTGACGGGATTGATTCTGGTAAACATGATGGCAAGAGTGATATGGAAAGCAAAGTTGAGACTCTTGTTTCTACAAGAAATTTGAAGCTTGGAACAATTGTTACTGCCAAGGTTTATCAAATTCGTGCTCGTGGGTTAGTTCTTGATTTGGGTGGTGGAATTCGTGGAATGTATCGGTTTGAGGTATGTATCTCTCATTGCTTTCAAATGGAAAATTGCCATGACAAGGTTGACCATGATAATGCATGTTATTTTTATTTAATCTTTGAATTCTCTCTTCATTCGTCCCAAACTCTTGCATTCACTTGCAACATTCTGGTTTGCCTATGCACAAAATCAAAGGCCATATGATTCCTTCTAGTTGCTACATTTGTGCATTTTTGTTGGGTTTGCTTTTTTGTTTACTTTTCCCAGGTTTTTTCTTACAGGGCTGGTGAAAGCTTTATTTTTCCTCTGAAACTGTTGTATTTTCTTTTGGCTTCCAATCAGGCAAATGGCAAGGAAGAGTTCAAGATAGGTGATGAAATGCTAGTCAAGTGTTCAAGTTTTACTGGCAAGGGGATTCCAGTCATGTCTTCAGTCAATGAGGAATAATATTTACATTAACTTTCCTTGGCAATACATTCATTTGAAGGTATATTTATGCTATCCGTGAAGAAGCAAAACCCGGCACGGTTTTGCAGAACAGAGTTGATGAGGCTATTAGATGTTCAGTAGGCAGTAAGCCGGATGAAGCTTGACCAAATTCTTGTTATCTGGATAATGAATGGATAAATCTTTCCTTCTTCCAACAATTCGGCATTGTATTTTTACAAAACACACAGAACACACTGCATTATGGTCATGAAGAGATCTGCCAAAAAAGGAATGCAAGATTCAGCATTTTGATCGATCTTGAAGTTTAGTTTAGGTATGGTTTTTTTTTGCATTGTAAAATTTGGGTTGAAGTTATTACTAAGAAAATACTGCTAAATTTAACTTATGTTAGTGGGGATGATCAGGTTGCTGTCTTACATATGAGAAATCATTGGAGGGAACCCAGTTTAATAATATTTGGAGGATTTGTGAACATGGCAATTAAGGTCCAGCAGGGTTGGATATTTTCACATGCTATCTTATTTGCAGTTTACTATAACTTATTTAATATAAATTATTGGATTAAATAATTAATTATAACATATTTAAAATAAATTGTGAAAAATATAATTATGGATTATAATCATATTTTTAGATTAGGAAAGCAATAATTTAAAAAGAATAATACTATACGCATACAATTTTGATATAATATATATATATATATATATATATATATATATATATACTTACTATTGATGTATCATTGTTTAGTGTTATTTTTTTATTTAAAATAATTCAATCACATTACAATCAATCATCTTTGTGTAAAAATTGGTCATCTTTTCAAATATTTTGAATATAGTAGACTTAGACATTTTGATTATTGGATCGAATTATATAAAACTTTGATATCACATCTATTTTTCTGATTTGTTCTAATTTATCTTTTCAAATATTTTCACATACTCGTAACAAACTCACTTGAACCTTCGTAGATTTTAATTGTTGAAATTAAGGCTTATTTTGTGCTAAACTCAAAATTGGGTACAATAGATCATATACCACAATAATTAAAATTAAAAAATTAGAATGCACATGGTGATGGAGATGGGCAAATGAGATCAAGCTCAAATGTCAAACCTATATTATAGTGATTCTTGTGTCAAAAGCGACAATTCATGTATTGACAATTTGAGATCAGAATTGAAGTTAAAACTTTTCCTCACCACCCTCAATTAAAGATGGACCTTTCCGAATGGCAACCTTTATCTCCACCCTTCACTCACAACATATTTCCACCTTTATTCCTGTTTCAATATGGAAACTTGTAGAGCTTCTAGATTGATGCCCATCCCACCCTGATCTCTTTTTATATTGTAAGTTTAGATTGATGCACAAGGTTTGCCAACATAAAAAGCTAAAGCTAAAGCTTTCTTTCTGAACCCATCAACCTTTTCATGCAAATATCGTATAGTTTGGATAAGAAAGATTGTTCAAACTTATAGGGGATTTTTGGTTTGAGTAATATTTTATTATCAAAATTAAAAAATTATATTGAAGATAAATTACTTCAAAAATTATTAAGATATAAATGATTATTATATTTAATAAAATTTGATAGGTATAAATAATTATTATATTTGGTTAGAAGTAATAAAAGAATATTTGTAAATTATTTTATATAAATATCCTTGGGTATAATTATTTTAAAATATTTTTTATATTACTTATTATATTAATTAAAAATAAAGTTATTTTTTTCTAAAAAATTAAGAAATAAGAATATAATTATAATAAAATCAATATTACATCGATAATTTTTTAATATTTAAAGTGAAAATAATAATCAAATTATCACATATATTATCTGTCATATTACCATTGTTAATAAAATATTATTGTAATATTTTATTATTGATAAACCAAATAAAATCATAAAAATAATAAAATATATATTATAAAGATAACCTTTATTAATCGGAACCAAACAACCTCTAAGGATTGATATACATTACTTATGTTCATTACACACACCACACACTCTCTCTCTCTTGAGTATAAATCTGATTTATAATTTTATTCATATCAAGATTTATATCTAAATAGGAGGGTAACATTAATTATGCAAGTTTTTAAAAACCTTAATTTTTATTTCATTTCTAAATTTCTAGTTTTGTATCATAAAAATATCATTTAACCCCTACAAAAATTTCATGACCAACAAAATTCCTTCATAATTTCAAACAGGCCAAAAGACTTATTCCCACCTAAGGTTTGTGAAATCTGAAACTTTCATCCATTAACTTTTTAAAACATAAATATATTCCTTTTTATTAAAATTTACTATTAAAGTTAAAAGTAACAATATTATTTAATTAAAAATATTTAAAAAAACTAAAAACTTCTCATCTTTTCCCCTCCTTAATTTAAAATTTTTCTTTCATTTAAAGTTTGAAAAATGACTATTTTTCTCCTAAGATCTTTTTAGGTTATCATTTTCTGACAAACCTTCTTGGCTCTGCATATATTTTGTCTCCCTGTAGATCTCTCTCCTTTTCTCTCTAATTATCTTTATTTTAGACGAAAACGATTAATAACAAGGGAGAGAGACTAAAATACATCGGACATACTATATAATTAACACTAAAACCAATATAACTCAACTATATGAATGATTAATCATTAAGAAAATTAGTTATATCACTATATTTCTAGATTAATTGGGTACAAGAACAAGATCTTGTTAGGATTGATAAAAGAGAAAATAATACTTATAAACATACCCATTATTCATTGATTGCTTTCATAGATATAGAGGCATCACAATGTTGTATCTTCCCTTTGGAGTGATGACAAACTCTTTTTATCTAAAATTGTATGTATAAATTAACATTAAAAAAATTGAATGAAAAAAATTAATCATGCAAGTAAAAAAAAAAGAAAAACTTAAAAAGAAAAAATAGTTAAGGGTAGACATGGTTATGATCAGGTAATATATAGTATGACTCAAGTCTTTCAATTTTAACATGATTTATAAGAGCACAATTTATGGGTTATACGAGCTGTATTAGAGGCCTTGTGATAAGGTTCAAAGATGGCCCCATATGATTGGTTAAAACATAAAAATATATAAAAAAGTATATGTAAGTTTGTGAGATGCCCCTTAAAGGTTCGTAAAGGCATGACTTAAAAAGTCTTAAGTCATGTTGCGGGTCATGGCACATAAGTGGGTCAGTTCGATCAGTCAATTGATAGGTTTAAACACGAACCGACTTGACTTTTCAGCACAATGGGCTGTGTAAAGACGGCCGGACCTGACTTTTCAACACAGTGGACTGTGTTGAAGCTGGCTCAGCACCATTATGGGTAATTGGCAGAAGAATTTAATGAAACCAAAGGGAATAAGAGGCCATTGATGATGGGAACCGACCACGTGTGAAATGAAGAAGAAATAATGGTGAGTGGTGCTTGTGGTTGGTTGTTTATTATTCAACATCAAACCAAACTCTGTGCTGTATCATTTTAATTAGCCATATAAGCCTCCCCTTTTCAACTCTTTATTCTCTTCTGTCAAACTTTGCTTCTTCATTTTTTCTAATTCCACACCACGGCAGACATTTTATTTTTTTATGCAGCAAGCTATTGGCATTGCCCATAGTAAAATACAAAATAAAGGTTACAAATTTGACTTCCCTAATTTTATGTCACGATTAATAGAATTGGATTTGAGATTAAATTCGTATTATTTTTTGAGTTTAACTCATTTGAGAGGATTTGAACTCGATTTTGACTCAAGTTCAAGTTTCAATTAAATTTTGAATTCAATTCGATACTCAAACAAAAATAATTAAAATGATACTATTTAAATATGTATTAATTAAAACAATATTATTTTAATTTATTTATTTCGAAATTCTCTAAACTTATAGCCTGAATACCTATAAAACTTACACTCAAAAATTTTTAATTTTTAGATTAAAGCGTGAAATTGAAAATATTTAACTCTCGAATTTACTTGAACCAAACCTTATTTCATACTATTTCGGTTTGGATCCAAGTATCCAGCAAAGGGTCTATTTCTTATGGATTGATAGAAGTGAATTTTTTTATAAAAATATTTATGCTTTACCAAGCAGCATTAAATTTTGAAAGGTACGTAAATCCTAATCCAGACCATTCCCGCTGGACTGTTTGACAAAAACATTAACCAGCCAGGGGAAGAAGAGAACCAAACATATACATACAACAAAGAAGCCTAAAAAAATCCCAAGTCCTTTTACTTTGAATTTAATTCTTCTCTATTCTCACTCCTTTGCTTTCTTCATCTTCATCTTCATTTACATAGAGAGAAAAGAGAGAGAGACACGCAGAAAGATACCACTGAGATAAAACTCCATGCATTTCTCAGCTCTGACATGGCTCTTTCTTTTCTTGCTCTTTCATGTCTCTCATTCTGATCCCAGAATTTCCAAAGCTGGTCTCTTTTGTGGCACCAACACAACAAAAACTTCAAAATACGTTCCAAGTTTTGTCCAAGAAATGGAAAATCTTTCTCAACGGATAACCACCGCCCCCTTCGCCACCTACCATGTTAACCTCTCCTCATGCATTTACGCTTTGACTCAGTGCCACCGCGACCTCTCTCAGACTGATTGTCTCCTTTGTTTCGCTGCAGCTCGCACAACTCTCCCTCGCTGCCTCCCTTCTGTCTCAGGTCGCATCTTTCTCGACGGCTGCTTCTTGCGTTATGATAACTACAATTTTTACAAAGAGTATGTTTCGCCGGTTCTTGACAATGTAACTTGCAGCATAGCTAATGTTAGCGTTTCCGATTATAGGAATGAGAACGGGTTTCTCACGAGCGTCGGTTATGCAGTTGGGAATGTTACGAGGACGGCGGTGAGGGCGGGCAGCGGAGGTTTTGGGACGGCGGAAGTGGCGGGCGTTTATGCATTGGCTCAGTGTTGGGAGAGCGTCGGAAAATATGGGTGTCAAAAGTGTTTAGAGAAAGCTGCAAAAGCTGTGAAAGGATGTGGGCTTAAGAGAGAGGGGAGAAGTTTGAATACAGGGTGTTATTTGAGATATTCCAACCAGAAGTTCTTCAGTGATGATGGATCAGATGAAGAGAGTCATGGTAATCATCAGTTGTTTTTCTTAAATTTTCTAGTTTTGATTAGAGTTATTTTGGTATTCTCTTTGGTTATTTGGGTGTTAGAGAACGCAGGGGCGAAGGCAGAGTTTTGACCAAACTGTTTGCATTAGATCTTGATTTTCAAATGTTCAAAATCTTAATGTGTTTTCCATGATTTTCTCAGCAACCAAACATCTTTTTACTATCTTTTAATGCCTGTGTTCCTGTTCAGTACAAGCTTGTGGGTTTAAGGTTTTTTCATCTGGTTGATCTCGAAGATCTATGCATTTAATCATGTTTTGCAGTTTCTGGGCTCCGAATCACCATAGCCATTTCCTTGGCAACAGCTGCATTCATCATGGTGTTTCTCTTTGCAGCTTATGCAAGCTATACAAGAATTAAAAAAATGAAAGAAGGTACACTTTTTAGAAACAATCACAAATACAAAATATTTGCCTCTTGTAATTACTCTTTATCTATCATCTAAGCATTAGAATTCTGATATATTACTCTCTCTTTGCATCACCTAGAACGCAATAATCTTGCCCAATTCTCCATTCCAATGGAGAATTCCTGCTTGAGTTTCAAATATGAGACTCTCGAGAAGGCAACAGATTATTTCAGTGATTCGAAGAAATTAGGCCAAGGAGGAGCTGGTTCTGTGTACATGGGGACTCTTCCAAATGGGAATTCTGTTGCTGTCAAGAGGCTAATTTTTAACACAAGACAGTGGGTGGATGAGTTCTTCAATGAGGTAAATTTAATCAGCAAAATTCAACACAAGAACCTGGTGAAGCTTCTGGGTTGTAGCATTGAAGGCCCTGAGAGCCTCCTGGTTTATGAGTATGTGCCAAACAAGAGCCTCGATCAATTCCTTTTCGGTAATTTTACTTTCATCAATCTTTAAGGGCGTAATTTTATCCATGTGATTGCAATAAATGATGATAACTCTCCTTTCAGTTACAGAGAACGAGAAAACAAAGCTTCTAAACTGGGAGAAGAGGCTTAAAATCATAAATGGAATTGCTGAGGGGCTTGCATATCTTCACGAGGGTTCAGAAAAAAGAATAATCCACAGGGACATTAAAAGCAGCAACATTCTTCTCGACCAAGATTTTACTCCAAAAATTGCAGATTTCGGGCTCGCCCGAAATTTTGCTGCTGATAAGTCTCATCTTAGCACCGGAGTTGCAGGAACTCTGTAAGAGAAAAGATTTATTCACTTGCTTTTATGCTTCACTTCTTTTCATTTAGGACTGTAAATTGAGAACAAAGCAACATTTGGCCTAAAGAGAAAATAATTCTCAGCTCCTGATTAAGCAACTCTATATGTTATCATGTGATTAAGTATCGATTAGGTGTTTTATAATTTTACCTAGGTATCTAATAGGATACTCAAAACTGGGTTATTTTTTATTTATTATCTTATTTACAAGGTTTTGTGTTTTTTTGATGCAGTGGATACATGGCTCCGGAGTATCTTGTTCGAGGACAACTTACTGAGAAAGCAGATGTTTATAGTTTTGGAGTATTGGTTCTTGAGATTGTTTGTGGAAGAAGAAACAACTTGTATTCACAAGACCATATATCTCCTCTCCAAACAGTAAGCTTTACTCTTTCCTGCAACTTTGCTAGACCAATTTTGTTGTGTTGACGTTAAAGATTCATTCAATTTTGGCCTCAGGTTTGGACACTTTACAGATCAAACAATCTGGTAGAAGCAGTTGACTCAAGTCTGAAAGAAGAATTCCCTGTAGAAGAGGCAACTAATGTGCTTCAAATAGGGCTTCTGTGCACACAAGCAGAAGTTGCACTAAGGCCATCCATGGCACAAGTAGTATTGATGCTCACAAGCAAAAACTGCAAGATTCCGATCCCGCATCAACCGCCATTTATGAGCAATAATGTAATGAAGCCAGAAAGCTCCACAAGGTCTCACAGCACAAACAGTTTCATAGCAAATGCAGCAAGAAAAATGGAACTGTCTTACACTTCTACAGAGTCTTCAAGTATGCCCAGTTCAGATGGGCATTCCAGAAGTGGGGAATTACTCCCAAAGTAAATTAAAAGACTAGAGACCTTGAAGCCAAAGATTCATTTGCAACATTTTGACCAAAGCATAGAAGTATTATGGGACTCTGCAGATTTCAATGAAGGTAAAAATGTCTATTGACTAACAAAGTTTTTATGATTTTGAGTTGGGTGAATTCTTTAGCTCATCTATGTAAATATTTTTACTTTCTTTCAATTTTGGGGCATTCCTTGATTTTATAATATTTGGAGAAGGGTATTCAAATGCAAATTGTAAACTATTAAATTAAAGCAATTTAAATAGTCCATATTGAATTTGATAAATTTAAATCAATAAAGAGGATGCCAAAGTCATTTTCTTTGAGTAATATTATATATACAAATAAATTGTACAAATTTATCTATATAAAATGAGATGATAATATCTGATCGAATGATTTTAAAGTAACAGGGAAAATAAGTGTCAACATCATCCAATAAAAAATTGTCATCTCAATTTATATAGATGAGGTTGTATAATTTATTTGTATCCATAGTTTTATTTGATGATGTATTTTTAACAATTTTAAAATAATTTCAACCATTGGATTATCCTGATGCACTGCAGGGTTTGATCCAATGGCCAAAAAGGGCACACTTATTATGTGGCAGAGTTGTGGTGAGTATTTATTAACATAATTAATTATTCAAGTTTAAAGTAGTATTATATATATATATAAAGATTACAAAAATTAAGATAAAAATATTGAGTAATTTTAAAATAAAAAATAATTATATTATTTAATTATAAATTATTATTTCAATTTAAATAAATAAATAAATAAATTTATATTATTTATTTATACAAATAATTTTATTCTTAACAGCAAAAGAGTCTTGCTCATATGGCAGAAAGATGAATAACATTAATGAGTGGTTTAAATTTCATTCCTGTTCTGCCTAACAAATTGTCCACCTGAGTTGGCTTTGATTTGATGGGATTCTTGGGTAGGACCATTTTAACATGTCTTAATCTAATTATAAACTAGATTAATAATTCTAATCCAATATCATCTTTGATGTTTTGAAAATGTGGAAAACAATAAAATTGATAACAATAATTATATCAATTAATTAATCACAAATTCATCTAGACATTAATGATTTAAGTTGTGCTAATCAGCGGGCACTTCTCCTGTTTCCCCTATAAATTTCAAACACTAATCCCCCCCACTTAAAAAGTGATAAGATCTTGCTTTTCTGTACTAATTTATCTATATAAATCTAATATACCAATATATAATTGAAAATCATATATTATTATATCAATAAATTAATAGTATTTATTTATATGGTATTCTTTTTTATAATATGATAGGTGTGAAACATTGATTATAATAAGTTGCTGAAAGGACATGAAAAGTGAAGGGTCAAAAGAGATGAGGCCTTAGATTTTGCATGGGCAAATAGTCATGGAGTAAATCAAGTATTCAAAATCTTGAACACTATCAGAAATGCCCACTTTAGAACGAGAGAAGAAAGGGTTTTCTGGGAGAAAATGTGTAGATCCACCATTAGCAAAACTAGTTTTGTAAATCTGGTCAAAAAAATTATGGGATTCAATAAGCAAGCGGTAGCTTCTAAAACACTTCCTTTTTCAAGCAGATGATAAAATTCCTGGTTCGTTTTTGGTTAATCCAGTGTTGCATTTTCCACAATCCTCCTGTGATTAGACGGAGAGAAATCGCACAGATGAATTGATCTCTTTCAGAACACTGGGTCCATTCATATGCAATCTTATGAGCAGCTGCCATGTTTTGTTCTGCAATTTCCAGGAGTCAATTAGACATGATTTTGTTTTCTGGGTACTAAAATAATATGAGATATAACTTTGTCTGCAATAGCATGTTCTCGAATTCGGAAGCTCAAAGCAATTAACATGGAGAAAACATATAGGTTTCTCTGTAACTGTTGATATTCATGACTATTTGAGAGATTCATCTACTAAATAAACTATGATTCATTCCTATATTTAGAATTCCTATGCTTTGATTAGTTAGTGCGAGACTGGTAGAACTTCTGTCCAGGAGATCGTATGAGAAGTCTTTTTTAATCTTCTTTGTTGGGTCATTCCCTCCTTCTGTGTTAAGCGTGAAAGTCTTACAAAAATCTTTCCATAGGAATATCTATAACAACTGTAAGCCCTTTTCTATTGTACACTGATTTAACTAACCTTCTCGTGAACAATTTCCTCTACCTCATCATAAGAGCTAGCGTTGGTGGGTGGTGAGCCATGCTGGGCAGGGCTGTGTTGGGCTTAGGTTTGCCCCAGTTGGCCCATTGGGATTGAAAGCCTTCAATACGATCCAAAGCCTTTTGGATTGTGTTTTCGCAAGCCTTTAATAGGTAAACCCACCAAATAATAATATTTTAAATTTTAATTATTTTTAATATTTTAATAAATTTTCACGGCGGGGATTAGGCTTATTTATGGGCCAAGGTTCTGGCACAACCCGCTATGACAGACCATACCCCCGCATGCCATGCCCAAAAGAGAGGTTTAAACCTTTGCTGCCGGATCGGCCTGCCCCCTTAACTGGTCAAATCATAGCCCGGTCTTGTGAAAACCTACATTTTCTCTGATTACCTTCAGCAACAAGTAATGGTAATTCAATGACTCAATTCCAATATTTGATGGAGAAAAATGCATCTATTGGGGCGTTCAAATGGAGCTCATTTTTATGTGGTAGGACTTTTGCCACCTTTTTCAAATGGAGAGGATTCAGTAGAAAGAGGAACATCTTTTTCATCCTCACTGGAGACAAACAAAAACAACAAAAGGCAGACAAGATTGAAATTGCAGAAGCTTCGCGGATTATTCATCAACTAGTACTCTATATTTCGAAAAATTATGAATGTTGTTGATGCGAAAGATGCATGAGAAATTTTGAAGCTAACCCTCAAAGTTTCAGCCTCAAAAGGAAAAAACATGTGCCTGAAGATAATTGAACTCCAAGAAGGAATGATACAGCTGCACAGAAGAAAATGGCGTCCTTTTTAACAGAAATTAGGCAAGTGGTTTTGCCCATTACTCATCAACAAGAAGATACTACTGTAAAAGTTAAGGATCCCTAAGCATCAACAAAAGCAGAGGCCTTTTCACCTCCAAAACAAACCAATTTCCCCACCCCAAACAAGCAACTTATCCCAGAAACGTCAACTAAAGAAAAAGATATGGAGATTCATACGATTTCATGAAAGTTTTCAGTTTCTTCAGAAGGTAGGATTGAGCCTAGATGGGCTGGGAAAGTACATTGTCCCAAAAAGAAAATTTCTATACAGGTTAAAATCTCACCGGCATACACCTGGGATTTTACCTGTTTGGATTAGTTGATTAAACCCTAAATAGACAATCTAACTCAAATCAGATTCTCTTGTTAAAAAAAAAAAAAAAAAAGTTACATCCAAATTACATTCCCATTTGAAGGTATGCTTCTAAAAATTACCTTTGAAGCGTGGCAAATGGAAAGTAGCGTGTTAAGTGTGTAATGAAGCCAAAATAATATCGACCCACATTGCTTTTCATCACCCAACATGTCTTCTATTAAAGGATTTGAAGTCAGCATCAGACAAAAAAACCAGCAATGGTGAGAATACAAATGGTTTAAGCCAGAGAATGAAGGCAGCTTAAGCTTCACAAAAAACCGAGCCCATATGCTACCATCACCACTAACTGTTGGAAATTTGGCGGCCTAGCTGTCAACCACACACCACCTTACAACAAAACTACTTGAGGAAGACAATTATAAATTGGATTTGATCATTCCTATATTTAATAAAACTACATGTGATTATAATAAGTTTCAATAATAATCACTTTTCTAATTTTTAATTAAGTTCTCTCATAGAAAATGAGTTTTCACATATGAAAAAATATTATTTTTTTCTATCATAAATGAAAAATATATATATATCTTGTATACAATAAACATCCAAAGTTTAACCCAAAAATACTCTTTCTTTTTAAAAGGAAAAAATACCAAAAGATAGTTAAAATAAGGCTAAAGATTTATCCCCACTCAAAGTTTATTATATTTTTTTAATTGATATCTATTAATTATTAAAAATTTAAATATCTATTTATAAATAATTAAAATTAATAAAACTAGTTAATATTATATTTTTAAATTTAAAAATTAATAATTTTCCTAAGATTTTTTTTTTCCTTCTCAATTTTTTCTACGCCGTTACTGGCTGGCTTCTGTCTCCCTCCTTTCTTTCTGAAGCTGGAAACCGGATGAAGAACATCTTTATGTCTTTAAGAAGAAGCTAGATTTAATCTATAAGATATACTTGTGAAATGACACAAGATTCTCTTCCGAAGAAGTGTATACCAGAATTTATGAAGTGCGTCCAAAACTCATTATTACCAATTTTCAACAAAACATAATTTGTATGCAGGACAAGACAGGAGCTTGGGGAATTAGTCAAACTTTAAATAATATTTAATTATAATTAAATATATATGGTTAAATAATTAAAAATTAAAAATAAAATAATATTTAATTATATATATAAATTTTATCTATAATTTTATTGGATATAAATTATAATTTTTTAATTTAAAAACCCGAATATATATTTAGTTGGGTGTTCAGTTCCCTGTCGAAAACAAACCACAAACTGATCTATCAATAATTCTCGTCTGGCAGCCATGGAAGATCCTCCATCTCCAAGAAAAAATATTCCTTCATTCACGATCCCAGTTGATTCTGATAACAAAGCAACTCAGTTTCATCCATTTTCACTCTCTTCTCCTCACATGGTTGCCTTTCACCTTGCATGGCTTTCTCTCTTTTCTTGTTTCTTCTCCACCTTTTCCATTCCCCCTCTTATTCCCATCATCCGTGAAGACCTCAAGCTCTCACAATCCGATATAGGCGCTGCTGGCATCGCCTCCTTCGTGGGCTCCATCTTCTCACGCTTCGCCATGGGACCCGTCTGCGACATGGTGGGCCCACGCATAGCCTCCGCCACGGTTTCTCTCCTCACAGCACCCATCATTTTAGCCACTTCTTTAGTCTCTTCGCCTGCCTCATTTGTACTCATTCGCTTCCTTGTGGGGTTTTCTCTGGCAAACTTTGTAGCCAACCAGTTTTGGATGAGCTCCATGTTCTCCGGCTGCGTCGTCGGCCTCGCCAATGGAGTCTCCGCTGGCTGGGCCAACATGGGCACCGGACTAGCCCAGTTAGCCATGCCACTCATATTCACAGCTATCTCCTACTTCAATGTGCCGTTATTCACAGCATGGCGTCTCGCTTTTATTATTCCTTCATTGTTCCAAGCTTCAACGGCCATTTTAGTTTTATTGTACGGTCAAGACCTGCCTTGCGGGAACTACAAAGAGTTTAAGAAAACAAGAAAAAATTCAAAGGAAGAAGATGAGAATTTTCTGCACGTCCTTTTTAACGGTTTGAAGAATTACAGAGGGTGGATACTGGCTTTAACGTACGGATACAGTTTCGGGGTGGAGCTGACTATTGATAATATTATAGCACAGTATTTTTATGATAGGTTTAAGGTGAATATTCGGGTGGCCGGGACGATTGCGGCGACGTTTGGGTTGGCGAATTGGTTTTCACGGCCGATGGGCGGGGTGGTTTCGGACGCGATGGGGAAGAGGTTTGGGATGAGAGGGAGACTCTGGGGTTTGTGGGTGGTGCAGACGGTGGCTGGGTTGCTTTGTGTGTTACTCGGACGAGTCAACTCGCTGTGGAGTTCTATTGTCGTCATGTGTGCTTTTTCTGTGTTTGTTCAAGCCGCCTCTGGCCTCACCTTCGGCGTCGTTCCTTTCGTTTCCAAAAGGTGAGCTCAGTTCAGAACTGAACTGAAAGATGTCGACAGTTGCAAAAGCTATGAATGACTAACACGTGTACTTTCATTAATTAATCCAAAATTATTGACACCCTAACTGTCACGTAACAATTCAATGGAGATTTGATACCGAGAAAGCCGTACTTGAATCTCTTTTTTAAAGACAACTATCAAAGAAATGCTCATTGATGTTGCTTTGATGTCGTGTGTTTTTATTCGGACGCAGGTCACTGGGAGTGATATCAGGGATGACGGGGAGCGGAGGGACCGTGGGGGCAGTTGTAACCCAGATGCTGTTGTTCTCGGGCTCCAAATTGTCTAAGCAGACAAGCATTTCACTAATGGGGCTTATGATGATCGTTGCCACTCTGCCCCTCACCTTAATCTACTTTCCACAGTGGGGTGGCATGTTTTGTGCTCCTTCCTCAGGTTCAAATCTGGCCAGTCATCAATATTACCTGCTCCAGTAGAGGAAGATTTCAGTGAAACCAATGGATGTCTCATCTGTACATTCATTCAATAAAATACTTTTACATCTATATTCCTTTCCATCATATATACTGTTCTCTCTCTGATAAGACCAAAATTCCAAGGTACCAACAATTAGATAGACCACAAAGTGCTATTAAGTCACAAAAGAAACCAAACGATGTAAAATAGTTTTAGGAAATGATCACTGTCCAATTCTATTAGTCCTTTCATCGAAAGTAACAAAAAAAATTACGCCAGGATAATAAAGAAATGGCCCTTATCGAATGGACAAAGAAAAGACCAATTAACAATTATGCAATATTGCATAGGAACCTTAATTTAACTAGCCATTAATTTTAATCTGCATTCTCTTGGGCCATTCAGTTTGATTCACTCACACCCTGATAACTCTGCATCATTGGTGCAGACCACTCAAGGAAAAATTGCCAACTATGAATCAGGCATCACGGTTTTACTTAAAATCCTTCAGTAGTCCAAAACCAAATATATAGTATCCTACAGATGCTCACTATGGTATTGATTCAATTCTTGTTCTGCATTCTTATTTTAATTTTAGCAGCCACAGAGACTAAAGAGTGGCACTCTTCTGTCAAAAGTTGAAGATTTTTCCCACAATAAACAACAATGCAAAGGTAAATGAGTAAATCACATGGATAGTTTCACCAGCTCAAAGTTATATATCTTGACATCATTATCATTATTATATTTCAAAGAACAATAAATTAGACAATTAGAAATCCTAAAGCACAGAGATTTGGTTTCTGAACAACAGGTTACGGGTTCAACCTTCTAGAAGTTCAGCCGTAGGCCACAGATCAGAATTTGGTGAACTCAAAAGACATGTCATGTGATTTCTGAGCAATGAAAAAAATTGTTAGATAAAGTGAAAATTACAGAATAACATGACTTTCATTGTATAAATTTAACGACCTTGAAGCTATGCTGAAGTGAAAACACCTTGTTTCTCAACGATGTTCTAAGCTCAGATAAAACTCCCTGTGATGATGGCACAGCCCACCAACCTCCAAGGATCCCTACCAAAGTCATTTTCTGATCTATGACTTGAACTCTAGCAAGGCAAAGAAGCTTATAATCTTGCACTTCAACTTTGTTGGCATATATAGTCTGAAAGGTATCACAAAATAAAACAGGAGTCCAAACAGTGAATCCAATTAATACCACAAGCTTCAGTTATTCATTACTTTTTTACAAGAAACTGTTAAACTATATCAAGAGAAATTATGAGATGTGAAAAGATAGAAGAGTCCTGACAGTACTTAGAAATCAAAATACATCTTTCTTGTCATAGAACCCAAAGAAGAAGTAAATTACCATCCCCAAAGAGTTTTATCCTTCTTCCTTCTCAGAAACAGAAACACTATTCATAAGTAAGGAATCACATTGACAGAACTGCCCACAAGATCTTGGGTTCTTTATGAATTCTTGCTTATAAGTTCAAAACTGTGTAACAGCTCGGAAAGAGACTAGAAGTTCCACAATTTTTTAAACATGACACACTTAGACAGAGAGAGGCATATGAAATGATATTTTCTTTAGATCAACTCTCTAGCACTGATTTTGCCTGAGCCAAAGCCCGAAAGACGACTTTGATTTTGGACGTGTCTTTCATCCATATCATCGTAAAAGGTTTGATTCATAAATGGGGATCATATAACAACAACAAATGATAGGATTTACAGAATAAGTTGCCTAAAACCTCCAATTATCAAAATCTTAAATTCCTCTTTCATTAATATTCAGGTTTCCCACCAACTCCACAAGCTCTATGAAGTCTTGTATTTCCCTCCCATTCAAAACCCTCACGATGTAGTTGTAACCACACCATACTTGAAACTAGATACCTCTACGAAGTTTCCAAGTTTTCTGTTGCAGCAATATCAAAATAAATAAGAAGATATAAGAAGAAAGTTCACCTTAAACAAGAATAAGTGAGGCTTTTGACGCATCAACTGATGGCTAAACTGCAACATTAAAATATGCAGTTCAGATTTAGTCAAGCAGAAGAATTGAGCATAAGAAACTGACTAAAACACCTGAATTGCCTTTCGTATTAAGAAAATATCAGATATAACAAAAAACTGTATCAGCCACAAACAAATCTCCATTGATTTTCTTGAAAAAGAATATCAAGTTCATTGATAAACCATAAATCTATCGTGTCCACGAAATACTTGAACATCAGTCATAAATTAAACAATTTTAGCAAACATGAAGAATAGCACAAGTATTTATATATTATGTGAAAAAATTATATATCAAATATGAAAACTATCTATATTGTTTTCAAGTTCAAAATCATTTCGACTTACTAATTTGGACATTAAGGCTTCATAATCAACAATCAAGTTTCACATACAGTCTAAGGTTTGGAAACTAAAATTCTTCATTCACCTCAATATGTAATTGTGATCACTCCATGCTTTAAAAAAAATAGAATGGAGTTAATTCTAACCTGTTCAACATAAAGATAAACTGACAGAGTACTAGGCTTTGTGCTGATGAGTAAAAGAATGATTTTTATCCCAAGTAGGAAAGGATGTTCCCAGTTTATCAACACAGTAAGAATAAAGGATGCTGGAAACCAGAATTTCCTTAAAGAAGTCCAAAACGCAAATGGATCTTCTTGTGTGTTTGAACCATCTGACATGTCTACGCGATAATCATCCAATAAAATATCTTGCACATCAAAAAGTAAAGTTATTAACAGACGTAAAACTTAACATTATAGGACTTCAGAATGGACAGTGAGATGATATGCTCACCATCCATAGCATATGTAACATGGGGTCGAAAGCAGATTGATCCAAATGCAACTGACACACCAAGCATGCATCCAATAGTTTTGCATCCTGAGACAGTCCAAATCACAAAAAAGAGGAAAAAAATAGGACATTAACAGTATTAATCACACAACATTTAAACAGATACATAAAAAATCACATAGCAGGATAAAATCTTCTAATGTTCCAAGAATCAGTGCAAATCAAACATGAATAAAATGGAAACCATTTCCCTATAAATGGATTAAAACCCTAGAAAAATCTTCATATCATATTAGTTTCCAATTCAAAACGAGTATTGTATCAGTTTGCAATCATACTAGCAAGTACAACAACAACAATTAAATTCTTCTATAACATTGAATAATAAGTTCTCGATACATCGTTTCTGCATCAATTCCTCCACTCTCGACAGCAAAATCGATGTCACAAAAACACTAACGCATTGACTGATACAAATATCAATACAAAAAGCACAACAAAAACTTGTAAGCAACAGGAGAGAAATAATAAAATAGCATTACTTGCCTGATACACAGAATTTCTGAACAGTTTTACTTCGTATATTTAATAGATGCTGAAAACTTGAAATATTATTATGCAGCAGAGGTTCTAGGTTCTTTCTCCTTGTATTTAACGATTCGAATTTTCCATAAACTGCACTAAACTATATACATAATTAAATTGCACAAATTCAACAAAAAGGAAATAATTTTCAAAAAATCACAAAGTTGAGTGGACTGACTGCGAGAGACTGGTCTAGTTGAAGTAGCAATTGCAGCAAGCGACTGTCTAATTGGATTTAAAAGTTTAGCTGCGTACGCCATTTTTGTCAGTACACTATCATCTCTGTTGAGGCTCTAATTCAGAAAGCGAAAAAATAAAGTAAGAAGGCTGAAAACGTAGTCGTTTTACAGATTAACTTCATGTTACTGACACGACGTCGTCTAGTGCCCGCTCTGTAATTTAATATTTGTGAATCAAATCAATTGATAAATATTACAAAAATGTTGCAAAATATCCAACTCTCCAAACAATAATATCTAGTTACGATTGAATCCTTAGTGAGATCGAAGAATATTTGAAAGAAGCAAAGGATAAGCCAATTTCTATGGCTCCAAGTTATTATATTGCAGTTCCTAGAGCTAACGCCCAAGTTTATGGTTTTCATTTGAATCAAAATAAGCCCAACCCAAGGTAAGATTGAAAATTTTGTATGTACAGAATTGAATATTTGAGTTTATGATCATGTAAGGTTCAACTATGAAGCTCTTGATTGATTGACTGTTGTTTTGAAGATGGACGGAGAAATGCAGTGTAATTAGATGTTGTGATAAAAGGGTCGGAGAAAAAGCAAGAGAAGAAAAGAATTACTACGAGTTGCTGGGTGTTTCTGTTGACGCAAATCTGCAAGATATCAAAGAGGCTTATAGGAAGTTGCAGAAAAAGTACCATCCTGATATTGCGGGCCAACAGGTCACTTTTCTTTCTGGCTTTTATGTATATATTCTAGCTCAAACTTTGTTTCGAATCAAATTTGAAAGGAGGTTGTTTCTTGTTTAGGGTCATGAATATACTCTGATGCTCAATAAGGCTTACAAAGTGCTGATTAAAGAGGATCTCAGGAAAGATTATGATGCTTCAATTGGTCAAATGAGACTGCGCTTTGGTAGAAACGGCTTGGACTCTGCAGGTTACAGCTCCTGGAATGGACCATTGAGACCACAAGCTCTATTTGTTGATGAAAATGCTTGCGTAGGTTATTCTCTTAAACTGTTATATTACTTTTCATTCACCTCAAGCATGCCCTCTTTTCATAATTCACCTTTAGATTGTAGCATAATGTAGATTTGGCTTGGATTATATAAGTCTAGTGAAGCATGGTTTCTGCAAATATTGTCAGGGTGCAGAGAATGTGTCCACCATGCCGGTAACACATTCGAAATGGATGAAGCTATGGGATGTGCACGAGTGAGAGTTCAATATGGCGACAGAGAAGAAAAACTCGAGGTATGACAACTGGGAACTTTGCAAGTATTATTTGTGTATCTCTTTGTGAGAATTGATCTGAAGGGTGGCTCTGAAAATTTTAGGTTTCAGTTGAGTCATGCCCTGTGAACTGCATCCACTGGGTGAACAGGGAAGAGTTGGCAGTGCTTGAGTTTCTGACTCAACCTCAGCCAAAAAAAGGATATGGTGTATTTGGAGGAGGCTGGGAAAGACCTGCAAATGTTTTTATGGCTGCAAAGGCATTTAGCAAGCAGCAGCTCAATCAGCAATCTGAAGGTAAATTCCAAAGAAAAAGTAATATCTTTTACCCATTTTCCATAAATGATTAAATGAAATGGGAACTACTTCTGCAATGTCGTTGCGTTGCAGCTCAATCAACTGTTGAAAAGGAAACGCCTGCTCAAGCTGAGGCTCGAGTTAATGCTAGTAAGAAGCTCGAGAGGGAGAGGTTCTCCGGAGTCTGGAATTTCTTCAAACAAGTTTTTCACCAAAACATGTAGACACAGGAAGTAAATTATGCAAGCCATGAAAAAATGGCAATGATGATGTGTCCTCAAGAAGCCCAAAAATGTAAATTGCGGACAGTTAAAAGGTCCTAAGATTAAATTTATGTAATCTATTAATCTTATGAAGACAATAGTGTACAGCTACCATATACAATGAATAGTATAATACATGTATATTTTAATATATCACTATAGTAGTCGAATCATATATCAAAAATATAATTTTTTATATCATATATCGTATTATATGATATACTTTTTAAAAATATGTATTGATTCGTATCATATAATATATTTATAATATCATATTAATTTAATACATAATATGATATATGTTATACGTATTAAGATCTCTCAACAAATTCTTCAGACATTTTGCCTTGTTAAGTAGTTGCAATGTTTCTCTCATATTTAAATAAAATTTTTATATCTTGAAATATCAAAATACCAATAACAATTAATAAATAATATTTTGTTAGAAAATCTCGAAACTTTGTTTTTTTTTTTTTATTTTATTTTATTTTAACTCAATAAATTCCTAATAATGAGGGATCGGATTCGCTACATTACACGCAAACTAACAAAAAATACTCACAGTTCTGTTTCTTTATTGTTACGACACCATGACTCTGAAAGTGCCAGAAGCTCAGCTCTGAAGCCAAATCAAGTCACTCTCTTCCTCATTTCAATTCAATTTGCTTTCATTTACTCTCTCTCTTCAGCCGAACTTCAAAGTCAGTCTTCAACCGTTTCGTTTGTTCGTTGTTTCTTGGACTCGGTGCCGTGAGCGGTTTACATTGGATGGATCTCGGTTGCATCTCGAGGTGAGATAGTGGGGGAGTTGGAGTGAGACGGCGTCGGTTTGTAAGATAAATGAAGCGAAAACAGCAGAAATTATACTTGAACAGATGGAAGCGGAAGATTTTCGCCGCCATTTTGGTTGGCTTCTGTTTGGGTAGTTTGGTGTTGATGCAGAGCCATTGCATGAGAATTGTCTCTCTGCGACATCGTTTCGCTCACAAGCCGAAAATTGCCTTCCTCTTTATCGCCAGAAATCGGCTTCCTCTGGACATGGTTTGGGATAAATTTTTCAAGGTATGTGTTTATAATTGGTTAATAAATAATTTAGAGTAACAATTTAATCATTGTCAGTTTGTCGTAATTACTGTTAATTTTTGTTGACGTTATGATTGGTTATACATTAAGATTATAAATTTAAAAATTCCATTTTGAATGCATTTTTGTTTTTCAAATTAGTTTTATTCACCTCATCAGATTTTTCTTGACTTCGAAAATAGGAAAAAGGGAAATTTCTAATAGTTTGATGAAACTTTAAAGGGAGAACTTTAGGTGCTTTATAATGATTTTCATAATTATAGGCAGGTTTATGACGAATTTGGTAACTTAAATATTACTTGTAACGGGTCAAAACTTAGGGATTTAATTTTTTTTTTTTCTATTTTTCTTAAGGTGGACTGTGTTATCATGGACTTTGTAAACGGGAGAATTACTGCTAAGCATTGATGTTGTTGTTCCAGGGAGAGGAGAATAAATTCTCAATTTTTGTTCACTCAAGGCCTGGGTTTTTTTTCAACAAGGCAACAACAAGATCAGTCTACTTTTTGGGTCGTCAAGTTAATGATAGTACACAGGTTCATGTTCTGTTCATGGGATGGAATTTCTAAATAAAACCATGAGGAGACAATCTATGGTTTTGTTCATGTGATCTTATTAGATGAAATCTTACTGACAAAAGTTGTTTTAAAATTTAAATTCTGACTCTCCTTTTCTATTGACACTATAATATTTATGATAAATTTCAGGTAGATTGGGGAGAGGCAAGCATGATTGAGGCAGAGCGTATATTGCTTAGACATGCACTTGAGGATCCTTACAATGAGCGCTTTGTTTTTATGTCAGACAGGTGATAATGATTCTCATACTGCTACTTCGTAAAATTATCTTGTGTGCCTGTTGTAGTGGGTAGGATTTTGAGTTTTCAGTTAGTAATAAATAGGAGGAGATTTGGGTACTATGTTATCTAACAACATACAAGATTTTTGTTTTCTTTTCAGCTGCATACCTCTTTACAACTTCCACTATACATACAACTATATAATGTCAACTTCAACTAGTTTTGTGGACAGGTTAGTTGGCCAGGCATATCTTTTGACAATATGCAGTTTGCTTTCTATAGACTTATTTTTTTTTATCATCATGTTTGGACGGATATGAAGCCCAACCATCTTTAGGCAGAGAATGAAGCTCCAACCATTTTGTTGTATTGATCATTCCTGAATTTTACAACAAAAAAGAGAGTGTTGTGTAGAAAAGGACTTTAGATTGTATATCTGTTATGAACAGTTGGTGCGATGAATGTTATTTGTTGGATCTCCCAGGTACTTGCTAGTATGTTTCAAAACTGTAGAAGAATAAAGTGGTTGATCCTTGTTTATAGTTATTCTCTGGTGTGAAAGTTAAAAGAGGCAGAAAAAAGTATGAAATTAAGAAATGAAAAAAAAAATTAGCGTATTATGTGGTATGTTACTTATAGTTCAAGTCTACTGGTTTTCATTATATTTTGGCAAGAAGGAGAGATATTCTTGTCAGATAAAGGTCAGTTCTTAGTATCTTCATTTGATCAGTGCTCAGTGGCTTGATAGAGGTTCATCTAAGATTGTGTATAATGGTACAACATCTATGAGACATTTTGCATAACAATTGGTATAGCAGTTTTTTGGAGCTGAGCTGTTGAAAGTGGAAGCTATCTACAGTTGATTTGACTCACCTTAAAAGTGTATATTCACTTTGATGATCCAAAGAAGAGCAAGCCCACATCCATGGCCATGTTCTAGTCCAATAAGGGGATTACTTGAACCATTCCTTTTTACTGGCATGCTTACATTTATTCTGTTGATTGTCATCCCTAGACAAAAATATGAGTTATGATGTTTATTTCTATAGTTCTAGAGTAATTTGGCCCTACTTTTATTACTTGTTTAGGTAAAGATCATAGTGTTCATAGTTGCAATTAAGCTCTACTATTGGAAAGAATTGTTATTCTCATGTAGAATTAGTGCTAGTGTTTCTACCAATATTCGAAGATTCTCAAACTATGTCACTGTAATTGTAATCTGAAATCATGTCTCTTCCGGTAGCGTGCTTTATCATAACTTATCAATGCCAGTGTTCTTTGTTCTTTCCTGCATGCCAATTTTTCTCATAAGGCAATTTTGGTATAAATATAATGCAGATATACTTAATGTAATTTGTGCAACATCAAAAATTTCATTTTAAATTGGTTGTAATTGTATATTTTTCAATGCAATGGGGGAAACAGCTTTGCTGATACAAAGCAGGGTCGTTACAATCCGAAGATGGCTCCTGTTATCCCTGTTCATAACTGGAGGAAGGGATCTCAGGTAACAGTTTTGTGTACCGAAATGTTTGCTTTCTGAAAATTTTACAAGAATGTGATGAGAAAGTAGTGATGATAGCTTATGCTTTTTGTCTTGCAGTGGGCTGTTCTGACCAGAAAGCATGCTGAAGTTGTTGTAAATGACATTATCATGTTTCCAATGTTTCAACAGTATTGCAAGGCAAGTAAGCACTTATCATGGGTTTATTTGTTGCATAAAACAATAGGTGCTCATTAAGTCTCTGAAAAAAGTATAGAAGGGTGTTTCTTTTTGAAACAATTGTTAAGAACATAGAACAGAGAAATCTTGTTGTGTGGTAAAGATTTCTTTTTTGGTTGAGGACCTGTTAAATTTTTTATTTCATCTGATCAAATCTATTATAACTATGCAGAGGAGATCACTACCTGAGTTTTGGCGGGAACAGACAGCTGTAAGTAATCTTTAAAGGCCATTTAATTTTTATCAAAAAGTCTCTTGATGTGTCTTCAAGAAAGAGGTGTTAATTTTATATATTAATTTATGATTCTTTGGTTTCCAGCCGGTTGATCCATCCAAGGAGCATAATTGTGTACCAGATGAACATTATGTTCAGACTTTACTGGCCGTAAGTGAAGTTCTTTAATAAGTTATGCAAGAAATTTTCTTTGCAAAAAGGTATAAATTGGAATTTATGGTTTTTGAGAAAGTAGTTACCTGCCTGCTATCAGTCGTGAATTGGATGGTGATAGGCACCTTTTCTATCTTCTAGCTTTTCACTTTGAATTTATTCATCATCATATGAAGGGACTGGAATTGAAATATTAGTCGCACTGCTTTTTTTCTCTCATTATGGTAATTTCAATCTCACTTCTTAAGCCATTGTCTTTAAAATTCAGCAAGAAGGCCTTGAAGGAGAACTCACACAAAGATCATTGACATATTCTGCTTGGGATCTTTCTTCCTCCAATGACCATGACCGCCGTGGTTGGCATCCTGTGACTTATAAATACTCTGATGCCACTCCCAAGCTTATTCAATCTATAAAGGTACGACTCTCTGTTAGAACCTTAACTAAGCTTGTCTCTAACTATGGGCCATGCAGTACTGCAACATTCATGGTTGCTACTTTTTAACTCAAATATAAAGAAAATTTATGTTACTTCCTCATGTGACTTATTGTTTTACATTATTATTTTCTCATGTCACATAGTGGGTAACAACAGGCTGCTTGATTCTTTCACCTAGTATGGCAATGCTGCAATTTCTCACACCTTTTTATTCTTTCTCCCACCTGCTTCCTATAAAGAACTATAGAAATTTGCCCATCAGAGATGACATTTCTCTTATTTACTTCGTTTTTAAGAAACCGTTGCAGTCTTAATTTCTTTTTCTCTTATCTCAAGTAAATTAAAACTCACAGAGAAAGTTGAGTTTTAGTTAGGAACAAGGGATAGATTTTAATGTGAGACATGACTGTGAAATGTTTCGAATTCTAGAAATTAAGATATTGATACTAAAGAAACAAATGTCACCCATACTGCACCATTATTGAAATGAGTTCCACCAAAAATTTACCACTGTTCAATATCACCATTGTCATCCACCACCTGTGTCGCATTGATTGGAGCATCCCAATTGCTAATATGCCATTATTGTGCTGTTGTCATTGTCACAAATGATGTACTGCAACTACCATCATGACTATTTAGGACTGCCATGTTGTTAATTCATTTCAACTTCGTGCATTTAGAAAAATAAAATTGTCACACAATAATGCCTCCCCTTATATTCATAAGTTTCTTTAAGTACTCTTGAATTCAACCTAGAACCTTTATTTGAATTAGAGTTAAAATTTTAAATTTTTCATTTGTTGTTGTCTGGAATAAATGAAGTTCTTGAGGAGACTATGCAGCTAAACTAACCATGCTTGCATTGAATATGATTACTTAATTTGAAGTTTCAGGACTGGTAATATATTAAATCAAAACACAGATATTAACTTCATTTTTCATCTCCAACAAGCTGAGTCTATGAAATTTGAGTGCAGGTGACTTGGCACGAAATGTACTTATTAATTGATTGATATATTTGTTTGCGACTGGTGGAAAAGTTGAGAACAATTAGAAGACTTGATTGAAACTCAAGTTCAAATCTATATTGTTGATCTGATTACAAGATAAATCTAAGCAGATAATTATTTTTGCAGGAAATTGATAATATCTATTATGAAACTGAATACCGGAGAGAATGGTGTAGCAGCAAAGGAAAACCATCCCGATGTTTCCTTTTTGCCCGGAAGTTTACTAGGAGCTCTGCTTTCCGCCTTCTAAATATGGTAAGATCTGTATTTATTTCTTTAGCAATGTGAACAAATCATTTTTATGAGATTTGGACAACATTAGGGATTCAAATCAATTGATGGAACAACCATATTTGCATCTCTTTGTTGATGCATGACTAATTTGGTGAAAAGTCTCATATTATTTGGTTTATGTTTTGCATTTCAGTCGGTGCTGGGAGCTGAGAATATTTAAGCAAGGAGTGAAACAATGGCAAAGTAAATAACATATGTTTGTGAGTTTGACATTAGGTAGGATTAGTTAATCTTAATTAGTCTTGTATTTTGCTTTATTAAGATAATTGAGAGCCCTGTAAATTAGGGATATGTTGAGGGGATTGAAAATAGGGGAAATGCCTACTATGGTGGTGTATATTTTCTCATTTTTTAAAAGATACCTATAAATAAAATGAAGATCTTATTGTTTTTCTCTTTTGAGGCAGAGTGATAAGGTTCACAACTATTGTTAGATAAACTAGGGTTTTATAGGCTCGAACTCAAATTTTTGTTTATAAATTTTAATATTTTATCAGTTTTGTTAATTCTGATAAATTAATTGGGTATTTTACTATTGTCATTGGAATATTTTTCCAACTTTTAAGTCTGTTGACTGTTTTAATCAACCATGGTTCATAACAAAATTCGGGACATAATTTTCTAAATAATAAATTGGATGATTATTCACAAATCAAAATTCAAATTAAAATATGAGACCATCAGCCACTTAGCAGATAAAGCTGCAACCAAAGTAACCGCACTCGTTTCACCACACGTGTATTAACTGAAACTCACACAACGCCTGCGATTCACGTGGCGTTTTGCTATTGGGGCCAACTGTTTCTAGATTTTCAGTTCTGGGTCTCTCTTTCTTAAATGAGAAGTATCACACGTGTCACACTAACAGAGCTCGACTATCTCTTTTCTCGAATACTTCAGTCCACAAGCATGAAACCGACGGGTCGGTGGAAGACCGCCGCAGAAACCTAAACGTGGCAAAAGCATATATTCTGATTTATGTTACCAAACAAGCGTTTCTGATTTATAGGTTTCTTTTTAAATTAAAAAAAGTACACAACTTGGCGAACAAACGGGGGCTAGACAGCACACTCTTTTCCACCAAAAAGCCCCCACGCTTTAAATAAAGAAATTTACTTTTTTATTTTTAACGTGCTTTTTCTTTCTAATATTAGTAGGGACCATATAATTTAACTAAAATAAATGATGTATCAATAAATAGTAAAATTATATGCACCAACTCTAAAATTTAATAAAATTAGTAAAGTATTAAAATTATAAAAAGAATATCTGAATTCGAATGAGTTTGAGTGCGGTCATGTAAGTATGTATAATATTACTTATCAATAAAACCCATTTCAATTTGGAACAAAAAAGTTTATAGGTAAAAAAGTATTACATATATTTTGTGGATATCCAAGAACTCCATCTGTATTTATTAAACAGATAAATTGAGGGTACAGTGATTGGATCTATAATCACTGTACTAAATAAGTTAAGATTTTATAAATATGGTAGAAATTGTATCACATATATTTAAATACTAAAAATTATATTTTTTGGGTAAAATAATGTCACTCATGAAATTTATGTATTTTCAGTATATTTTGGGTAAAATTATGTAAATGGTCACTGGGCAATTTTTGTCACCAGTAGAAGCAGCTGTAGTTATTTTTGTCCAAAATTCGAATTTCTCAAAAAGAAATTCACTTTATAAATTACATCTTTATTCCATTTGTTTTAAATTTTTATTCCTTGTTGACGATATAAGATTCTTCCAGTCAGCAAGCCGTGATTCTTATAGCAACTTGACGACATTAAAAATAATAATTTTTAATTTTAATTTGTAGACCTTCCTCCATACGATAGAAGCTAGGGGCTTATCACTCTACAAAGAACTTAAAATAAAAATATATTTTTTTTTTCAATTAAAAAAGAAGTTGAGAAATGAAAAGCAGTAGCAAAGAGAATCAAGGAATTTAGAATGAGATATAGAAGGAAAGCTTTTTAATTATCCTGCAAACGTGAAACCCCTGAAATTCCCAGTTCATATTTTTTTTGTTTAATCAGAGATCTCGTATGTATTAGTTAGATAAATAAACTCAAGATATAATCATTAAACCATAATCATTATATTAAATAAATCAAAATTTTTCAAGTACAACAAAAATTTAAACCTAAATTTTTTCTTAAAAAATTTTAATATTTTATTAATTTTGTCAACTCTTATGGTCTCCTAGTTCATATTTCACTTGCTAGAAGACCTTGAAAAAAAAATTAATTAAAACTGAATTTTGAAGAAAGGGATAAGGAGATGATAAAGCTTTCCTTTTGAGGGAAAAAAAAGGTGGGAATAATTATTATTCTCCATGAATTTTGTTAGGAAGAAACTTTACCCTTGTGAAGGGTGTGTCTAGTGTGTACATGTATACATGTATATATACAGAGTAATATTATATGTATCTATTTTAAATACATAAATATGAACACACTTATATGTGTCATCACATGTATATATACATTTATGTATTCAAAATAGATATATATAATTTTATTGATGAATATATGTATCATTATTAACCCTCATTTTATTTAGTATAATTGATGGGTTTTGTTAATGTATGTTCATGATAATCAGAAATAATCAAGATTTTTCTTAGACACACATCAGGAAAATCCATAACTATTTCCTACATTTATAATTAAGCTCATATATAGATATATATTACTATTAGGGGGCGTTTGGTTGGGGGTTTTTAAGATTACCTTGGTAATCTATCTTTTATTCTCTTGTTTGGTTTGTCAGTAATAAAAGATTACAGTAATTTTCTATTACCAATATTGACGTGACAGGTAATATATGTGGTAATCTGATTACCACTTTCACCTTAGGTATTTAAAGATTACTGAGGTAATCTTGAGTTTATTATAATTATATTATTATTTATTAATTTTTTGAGATAAAAATAAATTTATTTTTAATTAATATGACAAATAATATAAAAAATATTTAAAAATAATTATATTCAAGGGCATTTAAGTAAAATAATTTACTAGTAATCTTTTATTACCTTTAACCAAATACAATAATTATTTATACCTACTAAATTTTATCAAACACAGTAATCATTTATACCCAGTAATCTTCTAAGTAATCTATCTTCAAAGTAATCTTTCTATTTTGGTAATAAAACATTACCCAAACCAAACACCCCCTTAGTGTACGTTCCCCAATAGTAAAGTGATGTGTAAAGATTTTGAATTGGCAATTAGCATAGTTAAGGTTATATTTGAATTGAATCACATTCGTATTCACTTAAATTTTGAGTTTGGTTTGATTTGAGTAGAGTCATGCTTGAATTCAAGCTTGAGTGCATTGAACTAATCTCAAGATTGTTTGAGTTTATCTCATTTGAGGGGAGTTGAATTCAAGTTTGAGTTCAGTTTGATACTATAGTAAAAAAAAAGACTAAAATAATAACGTTTTGATGTATATTTATAAAAACAATGTTGTTTTATTAATTTATACGAGATTTTTTAGGCTTGTAAATCCGGCAAGCCGAATACCCTTAAAGTTAAAGTTTGAAAACATTTAACAATTAGACTCAAATGCCAATTCATTTCAGACTTATTTAGATCAAGCTCAATAATTTTAAATTTAAATAAATTCAATTTGAGCATAACCCTAAAAATAGTTAATATGGGCAAATCTAACAGCTGAGAACGCGACATAAATTGAGTTAATATTGTTTGTAGGGCATCTTCCCATAGAATTTAGCCATACTAATTTAATATTAAGTTGTATCTTCTTCTAAAGCTCTTAATTTACACTTTTTGTCCAACCACGAAAACTTGATGTAACATTTGTCACCGTTGAACTCAAAATTTTAATCTAATCATTATTATATGATATTTATAAAGATAAACGGATAATGTTTAATATCTAATTTTCATTTTTTCGGACCGAACGGACTCGTTTAAAACATGAATTTTTCAAACCAACTTCTTTATTTATTAATTTTTTTAATTCGAGAAGGAACCACCCACCTCACCTTCCACTCAAGCATCCCTTTCATTGATACCCTTTATATACAACTCTTCCCATTTGAATTCCAGCAAGTTTCAAGATTTCATTAATTTGGTTAAGCTTTCGAGATCACCTTCTAGTTTGATTCCATTCTCCTTTTCCAGTTCCATAGTTTCTCTATATTAACAACCTTTCTCTCTGCCTCCTCTCACCACAAATTGTTGTTTCTTTAATTTCTCTGTAACCAAGAGTTTTGATTTTGCTTCAACAATGGCTACAAGTTTGAGCAAACGTAGCTCTGATGCCACAACCCTAGTTGATGGCTATAACCAGGTCAATGTCAGCCTTGAGGCATCGAAGCTCATGGCAAATGGCCATATGTTTCTCTCTGATGTTCCTGATAACATCACTGTTACTCCTTCTCACTACACCACCGACAAGTCGGTCTCCTCCGTCGGATCCTTCGTGGGATTCGACACTTTGGAGCCCAGCAGCCGCCACGTGGTTTCTGTTGGGAAGCTCAAGAACATTCGGTTCATGAGCATTTTCAGGTTCAAAGTTTGGTGGACAACTCACTGGGTGGGGTCCAACGGCAGAGACCTTGAAACCGAGACCCAGATGGTGATTCTGGATAAATCCGAGTCGGGCCGGCCCTATGTTCTCCTTCTTCCTCTAGTCGAGGGGCCTTTCCGAGCCTCTCTCCAGCCCGGAAACGACGACAACATCGACATTTGCGTCGAAAGCGGGTCGTCGAAAGTCTCCGCCACTTCCTTCCAGAGTGTACTGTACGTCCATGTCGGCGAGGACCCTTTCAACTTGGTGAAAGAAGCCATGAAAGTGGTTAAACTTCATTTAGGAACCTTCAAGCTGTTGGAGGAGAAAACACTTCCAGCAATCGTGGACAAATTCGGTTGGTGTACGTGGGACGCATTTTACCTAACGGTGCACCCGCAAGGCGTGATGGAAGGCGTAAAGGGTCTCGTTGAAGGTGGGTGCCCACCTGGGCACGTGTTGATCGACGACGGGTGGCAGTCCATCAGCCATGATGAGGATCCCATCACCAAAGAAGGCATGAATCATACCGTTGCAGGAGAACAAATGCCATGTAGGCTACTAAAATTCCAAGAAAATTACAAATTCAGAGACTATATAAGCCCGAAGAAATCGGAAAACAGCGGCGGCAAGGGCATGGGCGCCTTCATTAAAGATCTCAAGGAAGAGTTTAATACTGTTGATCAAGTTTACGTGTGGCATGCGCTGTGCGGCTACTGGGGCGGCTTAAGGCCGAAAGTGCCAGGATTGCCGGAAGCGAATATCGTGAAGCCGAAGCTTTCCCCCGGATTAGAGATGACGATGGAGGATCTGGCGGTTGATAAGATCTTCAACACCGGAGTGGGGCTGGTTCCGCCGGAGATCGTTGATAAAATGTATGAAGGGCTCCACGCACACTTGGAGAAAGTTGGCATTGACGGGGTGAAGGTTGACGTTATCCATGTAAGTTCAATTAAAATTCGGTTTTATTTTTTAATGTTTTGCGATAGACAATAAATCATATTATACAATTTAAATAAATTTTATTTATTTAAACAAATTTTATTTTATTTTTAAAAATACCCTCCCTATTAATTACATTAAATTCAGTTTAAAAGAAAAAATTTTCAAAAAAAAAAATACTGAATCTAACATAATTAACAAAAAAAGATATTATTAAAAATAAAATTAAATTTACTTAAAAAAATAAAATCACTCAAAGTTTGTATAAAAAGTTTTAGACATAAACTTTTATGTTTATATTAATTAATATCTTTTTATTTTTTATCTTTAACTTTAATAACGGTAATATGAATAGCATTTATTAAAGGTGAAATAAATAAATGTTTACAAATAAATAATATAAACTTTTATGTGTAAATTAAAATGATAATTTATGATTAAATGATATAATTATTTACTTATTTTTTTATTTTATAATTAATTAATTAAATACTAATATATTAAATTATACATAAAAATTTATATAATTTATTTATACACATAATATTCTGCCCATCCCCCTACTTTAAACAAAGTTGTACCTATCCTTACATCGCACACCTATTAACCAATTCTGTGAGTACTGCTTGTAAACAGCACCACGTGTACCCGTTTATCTTGTGAACAACACCAATAAACAGTATCAGGTTTATCCATCTACTTCCTCATCCCGTGTCTGCTGGCCAATCCTTTGAACTGTGTTTTTAAACAGTATGGAGTCTATTGTAAACAGTATTAGTAAACAAAGCCTACGAACACTATTCGTTTTAATTGTCTTAAGGTTGAAAATGAGGATAAAATGAGTTAAAAATTGGGATATTTAATATATTCTTATAAGGTACAAAAAAAGGATTAAAATTATATAATATGATTAAAAAAATTAAATTAAATTAATTAATTTTCATTGTTAGGACAAACTCAATGAAATACTAACTGCTATGATAAAATCTATTGGTTAGTTGGAGACAGACAGTTGGTTTTCAGTTACTTTTGACTTGTTTGGTCGGCACGCTACTCCTATGTTTTATAACTAAACGAAACCGTTTTCCGACAAATCTGAAAAATTAATTTGATAACTGGGTCTTGTAGTACTGACTCATATTCTGTAAAATTTGACAGCTTTTAGAGATGTTGTGCGAGAATTATGGAGGCAGAGTGGATCTTGCAAAAGCGTATTACAAGGCTTTAACAGAGTCTGTGAGAAAGCATTTTAAGGGCAATGGAGTCATTGCCAGCATGGAGCACTGCAACGATTTCATGTTTCTAGGGACAGAGGCCATTGCTCTTGGCCGTGTTGGTATGTTATTTTGTCTTTTAATTAATTTCAAAAAGATAATAATTCTATTATCACAGAATAAACTATCGCTAATAGAAATGACAGTGTTAAGCTTGTATTGGTGATTCACGTCACCCTTGTATTGGAGACATGTGAATGGGAAAGTGTTAAGCTCTATCGGCCCCCATTGATGTTTTTACCCACAAACCAAAAAGACTATCAACCCAATAACAAAGCTAATATATTTTAATTGGGCTAGGCTAACGTAATGTTGTTTTTCTGTGGATCAACAGGCGATGACTTTTGGTGCACTGACCCATCCGGTGATCCAAACGGTACGTTTTGGCTGCAAGGATGTCACATGGTGCACTGTGCCTACAACAGCTTGTGGATGGGCAACTTCATTCACCCAGATTGGGATATGTTCCAATCTACTCACCCTTGTGCCGAATTTCATGCGGCCTCCAGGGCCATTTCCGGCGGTCCAATTTATGTTAGTGACACCGTCGGTAAGCACAACTTCCCTCTGCTCAAACGCTTAGCCATGCCTGACGGCTCCATTCTCCGCTGTGAACACTATGCCCTTCCCACCAAAGACTGTCTCTTTGATGATCCTCTGCACGATGGCAAGACCATGCTCAAAATTTGGAACCTCAACAAGGTTTAAAAATTTTGAATCACTTTTTCAGCCTTAGTTAAAATAAATAACATTTTTCTTCTTGAAATTAATTATAAATAACATTTTCTTATCCAAAATTAAATTTTGTTAACTGAAACTACTGTTTCATTTTTTTTTAAATTATTATATATCCCTAAATTAATAAAAATTAAAAATAACTTTTTAAATATTCATATTTTATAAAAAGTCTCTTATTTACTTTTCTTCTCACTTTCATCCATTCTTTCTCTCTTCTGATAAATTAGAGTGTATTTTATATTGTAATTTTTGAAAATATTTGTATATTCATGAAATTTTTTAGATGATTATTAGAAATTTGAAAAAAATTTGGAGTGTTTTGAAAATTTTTTAAATATCAGTTTAACTCTAATAGTTTGAAAAATGATAATTAACTTTAAAAATAGAAAATATTGAAACAAATTTTTTTTAAGAGTTTAATTATTATATTTAAAATATTTTGATTTAATAAAAAATTATTATTTTTTATTTTTAAAATTAACAAATAGTTTTTTTTTTTTGTTTTACTCGTGTTAAAGAGTATTTTTTAAACTTGATAAGTTTGAGTCTGGGTGACAAAAATATTATTTACTCATTTTTGTGTGTCTGAGGATTTATTTTTTTTTTTCACTTTTTTACAGTGCACTGGAGTTATCGGAGCATTCAATTGCCAAGGAGGAGGATGGTGTCGCGAGACTCGGCGCAACCAATGCTTTTCTCAATATTCTCACAAGGTGACAGCCAAGACGAATGCTAAAGACATTGAATGGAATACCGGGAAGAACCCCATGTCCATTGAAGGAGTAGAACTTTTCGCCATGTACTTGTCGGAGTCCAAGAAGCTCATTCTCTCCAAGCCAACCGATGACATTGAAATTTCCCTGGAGCCCTTCACATTCGAACTCATCACTATCTCTCCGGTCACCACTTTGCTCGGAAATTCGGTGAAATTCGCCCCTGTTGGCCTGGTGAATATGCTTAATACAGGCGGCGCTGTCCGGTCTTTGTGTTACAGTGAGAGTGGTGTGAAGGTTGGAGTCAAAGGAAGTGGAGAAATGAGAGTGTTCGCATCTGCGAAACCAAGGAGTTGCATGATTGATGGAGAAGATGCAGTGTATGAATACGAAGAGAAAATGGTTGCCCTTCAAGTGCCATGGTCAAATCCTTCTGGTTTATCTATAATTGAATACTTATTTTAGAGCTAAAGTTGTTAATTCATAATGAAGAAATTTACAGTAAGTAATTGCTAAGGGGTTAATTTCTCCCAGAAATAAAGTACGGCTATTATTAATTTCTTTGGGGTAAATTTTTACTTTTATCTTCCTTCAAGCTACGAGGTTTGCGCCACATGTAAATATCCACCTTAGGGGTGTTCACAAGCTAACCCGCTGTCCAATGAGCTACCTTTGGAGTAAAATATTTCTACTCGATTATTATTTAAATAATATTATGTATACTTATAATAAATATTAAATTAGATATTAATTATAATGTATCATTATATGATTAAATATTACAAACGTTTAAAAAAGAATTCTTTTCTCATGATTTGATTAATCTCAACACTTTCGTTTTTTAACCTACATAATATAACTATCGTAGACCTACTTATAGTTTTCACCATGAACACAAACGTGCCACTAGAGTATACAAACAACGGGAAAAAGGCAATAGCAAGGTCGGCGAAATAAAGTTAGAGATATTAACTCTTATATGTATAACTTATTACGAGATCAAACATACTAAAGATATTTATTAATGTGAATAAAATTATATATAAAACTAAAACTAAATTTTAATAATTAAAATTACTTAATCATATGCATGCTGTTAAATCATCTGTCCTTAGTTAATTAAATTTACCTATGCTAAACAAGACAATTGCAATCATAGAAGATGGGCCTAGTAGTGGCCCAGTCCATAACAAATAAGACTGTTCAAGAGGTGAATTGATAGCGTGGCGGCATAATGCACTAATAACTATGCTGCAGAGCAACAGCTATCTTAACAGTCTGATTAGCCAACCCAACAATTACAAATCCTAAACTCCAAAACCCCAACAGCAAGCCAAAGCCAACAAGAATAATAATAATAATTCACTAAACTAGGACAGTTTCATTTCCTTCAATCTTCCTATTTGCGATGAATACGTCGCAGTTTATGGATAAGCAGATAATGGATTTGACAACCTCCCATATTGGCACTAGCCCCAACAAAGACAAGGACAAGGACTTCATCGATCTAATGAACAATCCGCAGCACCATGAAGATCACGATGTGAATAATGGCGTTGCGATTGGAATTAAGAAGGAAGAGATCGTACCCAGTTACGATTTTCAGCCGATTCGCGGGGGATTGTCTCAATCGTTTAATTTTGATTCTGCCTCTACTGCTAGGGTTTGGAATTCTGCTGATAATGAATCTAAATCTCTTTTCAGAGTAATTTGCTTTTTTCCCTCTTTCTCTTTGTTTGTATTGGAAGTGGGGGTTTTTTCTGTATTGTTGAGTGTTTTATTGGGTTGAATTGATTGATTCATTCGGTGGTTGGGTTGTTGTTGATTGAGTTTATGCCTTGAAGGTCTTGCTTAGTTAAATTGGTGGATGCTTTTAGTCAGGCTTTTGAGCTAAAATTTTTACATTATTAACGTTGAACATCAGACTTGTTACCAGTTGACTGTGGATGTTACTAGGATGATAGTCATCTGAAAGATATAGTCTGGGAATGTTTCCAGGAACATAGCAGTTCAAATTCCTTGATTGAATTACTTAATATGCTTACTTACTTGTTATGATCGGTTTTGGAGTTGCTGGTATATAGTTATTCATGGAGCTGAATGATGGAAAATTCTCGTTTGCAGACACAATAGTTCAGTTTTTTTTTTTTTTTAATTTCAATTTGCGAGGGTGTTGACTGTTTACTGTGAAGAAGGTTTTTTAGAAGCATTTTAGCTGACTGGTTTCCATCTTTATGATTCATACCAAATATACATTATTGAGATTTTGATGTTCTTTTGTTTTGTACAGAATTATAACTCCATTGACACAGTTGAACCTGCAAAATTTGTTCTGGAGAAGGACTGTAATACCTCAGATGCCACTATTGTGTCAGAGATTGATCGAACCATGAAGAAATATGTTGATAATATGCTGCAGGTGTTAGAAAGCGTCAGTGCACGAATAACTCAGTTGGAGACAAGGACCCACAACCTTGAGAATTCTATTGATGATTTGAAGCTATCTCTAGGAAAGAATCATGGAATTACTGATGGAAAAATGAGGCTGATGGAAAATATTCTGAGAGAGGTATCTTCTTCACTTCCTCATCCTCTTAGTGCTCACTGTCTTAACATATTAAATGCCTTGGGTATTTTGTTTGAATTAGGTGCATCTTATCATAGGGTAGAATGGATTGTATCTTATCATAAGAAGTGAAAATAAGACATATCTAATCAGAATTTAGAATTAGGAGCTTTGGTTAATGGCAAATTTTCACTCGATTAGAAACTCAGAATTCTTACCCTCTGCTTCTAATGAATTTTAAGATTATTCCTTATCGAGGTTAAGCTGCAAAAGGTTGTTGGATAGGAGGTTTTTTGTGGTAAGGATTATCCACATATCTGTAAGTGCTTAGCTAGACAACTACTGACACATGCATTGTTGTATAGCTTTAGTCCCCTTTATGGTTTTGGAATTGTGGACACTTGGTTTACTTCCTGTCACTTGAAAAGGGGCCCCAAAAAAAAAAAAAAAAACGGAAGGTTCAAATTATGAGGATCATCTTTTACAAGTCTAAGCAACATTTAACTATCCTGATTCCAAGTCATATGGCAAAGTGCTCTCTCTTTTATCTAACAGAAAGCTTAACTTCAACATCTTCAAGTGTGACATTGTGTTATTGGGATCAGCTTTTCTGAGTTTTAGGCCACTTAATCTGGTGTGCAATACGGATAGATTTATTCTTTAAACAAATTGTCTTTCATCCTTTTTGTACACAATTGCTGATTTTCAGAGAAAGGGATTATTTGGAATTGTAGTGTTGGAACATAATAAGAGCCCAGTGTATTGTGATGAAAAAATGAAAACCATGAGCTTGTGCTTAATTGATGCCTGAAGTCACAAAGTGAATCTTAAAAAACTGCTTCACCATTGAAGCCTTCAAGCAAGGCACTCATTCGCCCCCCATAACTTCATATGCTGATTCTTGTTAGCTTTTTCTTCTTCAAAAGAGGCCCATTTTTCAATCTTATTGTATTATATAATGATATTTTCAGTTGATCGTCATCACTTGTATGCATAATATGCTTAAATTTGTTGTCTTTTTCCCCTTGTGAGGGCCTAAGAATTGAAATAAAGAGTGATCTAGGCTTTGTGAAAGCAAGCTTAGTCTTTTGCTGCTTCATTAAGTGCTAGGATATTGAATTTTTGTGGGGTGGGTACTTGATTCATCATCCATTCCAGCTTATAAGCTTATGTTTATATTACTAAATCAATCATAATGTGGTGTGCATTTGCCGTTTGTAATCAATCAAATGCAGGTACAATCAGGGGTTCTACTTTTGAAGGACAAGCAAGAAATGGTGGAGGCTCAGCTACAGCTTTCAAAGCTGCAAGTATCAAAGGTAGATCAGCAACAATTAGAAAGCCAGAGCTCTGGGTATGTGGATACTGTGCAGCAAGCAGCATCTGCTCCCCTGCAATCTCACCTCCTGCCACCTCCTCCTCCTATTACTTTTCCACAGTCAGTTCCTGCTCTTCCTCCCACTGTTGTTCCTCCCCTTCCTGCTACCCAACAGAATCTGCAACCTCCAGTTCAGCTCCCTAGTCAGTTCCCTCCTAGCCATGTTCCTTCTGTGCCTCAGAGAGAAACTTACTTTCCATCCCCAGGTCAAACTCAAGATGCCCCAAATCAACACTACCAAGTTCCTCCACCTCAGCCGCAACACCATCCTCCTGCAGCACCACCACATCAACCATATCAACCTCCACCACAGCCACAGTACTCTCAGCCACCCCACCCACCTCAACTTCAATCTTCATTAGGCCACCTTTCTGAAGATGCAGCTTACAATCCACCTCAGAACTATGCACCAAACCTTCACCCACCTCCTTCTCAGCCAGCAAGTTCCCCTCCCTCCCAACAGTATTATGGGACTCCTCCTCCTCCTCCTCCTCCTCCTTCCCATATGTATGAGCCACCATCCAGCAGATCTAGTTCTGGGTTTCCTGCAGGTTATGGGCCACAATCTGGGCCTAGTGAACCATACCCCTATGGTGGACCACCCTCTCAGTATGGTAGTGGTTCCACAATGAAACAACAACTCCCTGCTGCCACAGCACAGAGTGGTGGAAGTGGCTATCCTCATCTCCCAACTGCTCGTGTTTTACCACAAGCACTTCCTACTGCCTCTGGGGTTGGTGGTGGCTCAGCTTATCCTGGATCTGGAAATAGAGTTCCTGTGGATGATGTGGTTGACAAGGTGACAAGTATGGGATTCCCCAGGGACCATGTTAGAGCAACAGTTCACAAGCTGACAGAGAATGGCCAGTCAGTTGATCTGAACATGGTGCTGGATAAGCTAATGAACGATGGGGAAGTCCAACCTCAGAGAGGTTGGTTTGGTCGGTAGCATGGTATCTTTGATTCAAACTGAAGTATACAGTTACTACTCTCAGATCATTTGCTGAGGATGAACTGTTGCATGGAATTCAGGGTTCTCTCCCTGTTGGATTCCTTGGTTGCTTTTATTTCGATTTATTTTTTGTTTGGTCACTTCGCAGCACATTATCTTGCTTATCAAGACTTTGGTTTGCGACTGCCTTTCTTCATTCCATTTGTGTATACTAACAATAATTTGAAGTGCATTATTCTCCTCTAAATGTATACCGACATCTACTGGTAGAGTAACTGGATTAGATTTTGCTCTTTCAAATGGGCCTTTCCATGAATGAACATAAGAATATGAATTTAGTAAAACAATTCTATAGTTGTTTTCAGTTCTTCTATTGGTTTCAACTTATCAGGAGTTCAAGTTCTTAGTATTTCTGTTACCTGAAAAAAAGAATATAAACCCATATATAGAATTCTTATGGTATATTTTGTTAAACTTCCAAATTGAAGTTGCAATTTGCAGGGTTTCTGCAGAAAACGCCTTTGAAATCGATTGCCAGTAATACACAGGGATGAACCCTGAAGACCTCACAATGAATTTATGGATTCATTCACCAGAGTGACTTTCTTTTTTGACCATTTAAAGTCCAAAAAATGCATTAAATCAGGTCATTTTCCATAAAACGTTAAGATGATGTAATTAATTCATAGTTATATTTGGTAACATGTTAAAGGTATCTCATTCGCTTAACTGTTTTATTTCTGTTCATTCACAAAAAAGTTCAATTTCTGTCATTTCATTTATAATTAGCAAAATTTAATCCAAACGTGAGGGTAAAAAATTTATCCATGATTTTTATTCTTGTTAGGGCTCTTGCAAAAAGCAATTATTATGCAATTAATTTTGAATATTCAATTAACAATAAAATTATATATAGATAATTTTGGTATATAATATGTGTATACAAATAATGTGTGAATATGTAATAGAATAATTTTAAATTAAAGATAAAATAATACTCATTTACATGATAATACATTATCTATATATTGACCAACACTCTAGTATGTATACGAAGAGTATAAAATTTTACTTAAATATATTAAAATAATAATGAATGCACATTAAAATGGTTGTTGACTTCTTTTGAGTGGTATTTGGTTTCCAATAATTAAATATTATCTTTACAATCTATATTTTATTATTTATATTATTTTATTTAATTTATAAATAATAAAAGATTTTGATAATTTTTTATTACTAATAACAATGTAACATATAATATGAATAATAATCTAGCTATTGACTCTATTTTTTAAAATAAAATAATTATCTTGATAATAATAATAATGTTTTTATTTCTCTAAAACAATGTAATCTTATCATAAAATAAGATACATGTAAACATGTCTTTTTATAAAATATATGAAAATACGGGACTTTAATTTCAAAATTTTATTCATTAAATAAAGCTTAATAAAATCAATTGAGATCACTTTTAAAAAATGAATAATTATATATATATAATTTTTATATATAAAAAATAATATATTATTATATAATTAGATAATTAACAAATAAAAAGTAAAATATTATTTAATTACATAATAATATACAAATACGGTGTGTTTGTATGTTTACATGGAGCTCAAGGGCCTCGTGGGGGCAAAATAATTTTCCAGTTCTCGTTGTCGTCCTCACTGGGTTTTATAATTTATTAATTTTTTTTTTTTGGGGACAGACCGTGGTCTCTCTCCTTGTGAAATCCTGTGCTGCTCTTTTACAGCTTCAAGCCACAAACAATAAAAAAAAATAATCCAAAACGCACACTCGCCAATTACCCCGTTGATTTCCTCCTTATTCACGATCCTCCCGCTCCTCTCCGACAACAATTTTTTCCATATCCCGTGCTGCCCTCCTCCGCTGCCTAATTACCCTCTATTCAACGCCCATCCAGAGAACAATTTCTAATTGAATGAGGGTGCTGAACACCTTCCTTCTCTCAATTCTTCTAGAATATTCTGTAAGATATTTATTTATTTTTGCTTATTTATTTATTTTCGTTCAACGTTAATTTCGTAATACTAAACCTAGATTATCGTCGTTAATCTAATGTTTCATGGAGTTTTGTTGCCTTATTTCGTAAATTAATTCGTTTAGTCACTCATTTTGATAGTAAATGTTTATGTGCGTGTCTGTTTGTTAAAACAATCTTGTTGATTATATTTTTACAATTTAGCCCTTAATTCTTAGTTTTTTTTTTTTTTTCTACTGTTGTGTTTCTGAAATATTTGTTGCATGATTGTGGGTTCAAGTAGCTTAAAGACTGTTATTAGAGATTGGAAATTCATTTTAGTTATGCGTAACAATAACAAGTTTAGATTCTGTTAGCAAACTTTGAATGTACTTTGAAAAGCTGTTAGATTTCGCACGCTTGTTGTTGCGTCTGTCAAAGCTGGAGTCTATTGACTTAGACCGTCTCTTTCTCTACTTTGAAACATTTTAATACTGGGTAATTAGTTGTGTGTTATTATGTTCCAGCCAATCACGATTGTTTTGATATGCTTGGTTTTTTTTTTTTTTTTGGTGTCACTAATGTGAAGCTTACCAATTGTGTATGCTTCAAGTAGGTATGCTTTTATTACCATTTATGTTATATAATCATTATAGAATTTCGTCACATTTTTATAAGGAGTGAATGGTGATGATCTTGTGTGTATCATATCTTTATAAGGTTGGTCTTTAGTAGCGTCCATGTAGCTTGTCATTTGGGATTGACGGTTTTGGCTTTATTTTTGTGTTTTATTTTCTTGTCTTTTTGAAATAAAGATTATTGGATTTCTATTGTGTGTTGTGATGCTAAGTTGTTATCTACAGCACTGGAAAACAGGTTTTTCTTGGTAGTGCTTTATTGAACGAACAAAGGCTCAAAATTACTTAGACTTGGAGTTCTTTTCTTTTTTTTAAAAAATTATTTAGAGCAAAAAATACTAAAGAGTATGTAAGATGTGATTGTGTAACATTATTCTGGATGAAATATAACTCTTTCCGCCAAGGATAATGATTACACGGTTGATTCAATATATTTGTAAGAGCTGCAATGACAATAAATAACGTTGGGCCTTCTAGCTCTTCCATCTATTCTTTATTACTCTTCCCTACTTAGTAGAATTACTCCCCTAGGATTTTATGGATGATACTGTTTGCACATATTAACTTAAAATCTGAAATGTCATGACTGACATTTAGTGGGCTTGTATTGGAAAATTCTTGCTGAAAATATGATATAATGAAGCATCCTGAAGTAGAGAACTTCATAGGCTCATTAGCTCTGTGTAAGGATGTCTTATGGATGCTCATGTTTAAAATTTTGTGAATGATGTGTTTGTGGTTTGTTTTAGTTTTGTAATTTGTGGTATGAGTCTAAAGGCAAAAACTGTTAACAAAAAGTTTCCATCATTTGCAACGTGAAATACTAGTGCTTATTTTAAGAAAATGACAATCGCATTTAGGACGTTTTCCACTAGTTAAGGATGTATAATTTTGACTTACTGATATGGACACAACTATTGTGATGTTTCCAGTTCTGATATCAATGTATTGTTGGAACAGGTGATTTATTGTATTAGCACACTTATGTTGTTGAGCAATAATATTTAAATATTTTTTTCATACAATTTTTGGGGATTAAGATTTTATAGAAGCATGGCCTGTGACATAGATAATTTTACCTGCCAACTGTTGATGGAAAATTTGGCCTGCATTGCATTGACTCTAAAGGTTTCCAAAACATCTCATGTTCAAGGACCTTCTAGCTAACATAATCACTATAAGTAGGATAGGAAACCCGCCAGAATCAGAAAGTGGGAGACCTGCAACCCCCAGGCTTAAATGATTTACTTTTAACACACTATACATTATCAAAAAATATTGAATGGATATATGCATATAAATTTTCAAAGTAGCTCAGGGAAGCTTTTGTGACAAACTTGTGGATCTTTCTACACCTTCTTGAAATACTAGAATAATTAATCATTACTTTTATGAAATGCATCTTTGTGAATGTATTTGCCTGAGTTCTCAACGTCATGGCATGTTCTTTGCTTGCATATGTGCCTTGCTGATATGTGATCCAGTACACCTAAATATTTATAACCTATTAAGAGACGACAAAAAGACACATTACAACTATAACGATATCTGTTGATCAGCTGCTTCAACTATACTTGTCAGAAAATATAAAAATGTTGCTTTCAGCTTTTTGTCTTGATGATTTTAGCTTAATTGGGCTTTTGATTTAAGAATTAAATATTGTTACCAAGTGTATACTACATGCTGGTTTTAATTATTACATGAGAATTCCGAGGCAGTGAGTGTTTGATCGATTATTGAAATTACATAAAGTTCTTGATTCAACATTTAATGGTAAACTACTCAATCTCTGTATTCTTAGCAGGCAGTTTGTTGTCTCGGTCAAAGATCACAATTAAATACTTCTTAAAAAAACAAAAAGAAATATCATAAAATACCCTTATCTTCATAGTAGGTATCCAGACTGACCTGATCTAAATTCTATAAATATAAGTTTCTGAATACATTTTTCAGACCAAATCTGTTATATATTTTTCTGAGTCCAAAGAATAAGTACAACGAGTGATAACCGCTTAGTTGATGGAATTGTCAAAACTCGAGTCAACCCTATAAAATACGTACAGCATAGTATACAAGACTATATAGTTTCTTTCTATGTAGTTGTTTATTTGTGGGGAATTTTAGAATTAGATGATTGTGCTAAGTTATTGCATGTCATTTATCAATTTAACAAGCCAGCTTTATCTTGTTAAGATATAAACTGTCATGTTACTTTCCTGATGCACTACAAATGTTAAAGATTTATTCCCCCAAGAGGAGCTAAAGATATTAAAGAGTTGTGAAAATGATAGTAAGTAGTACTTGGGACAATTTTGGTTTGACAACTAAGTATACTTATATTGGATAACAGGAGTAATGACATTTGTAAAGTTGTTCCATGGAAAACCTGTTTGTAAATGATAGATACTGAATATATAGTTTTCCGAAAGGTTTTTCTGTTAGAACTTATCTAAGGCTTATGCGATATTATTTTCTTTTATAGGCTCATCTACCATGAACTTACTGTGTCCTGCTGTTGACCCTTAATGTGTTCATTTAAAGACCCTAATTGAGAAGGGGAAGATCCTGTTCCCATAGTCATATTTCTCAAATCTAGCACTTTGAATATTGATTGTTTGTTCAATATATTAGATGGTTTCAATTGTCTTCTAGAAACATATGTGGAGTCTGTTTAATTTAAAATTCCACAATTGCTGCCACTAGTACAAAATTTTAACAACCACTTGACAAAGACTGTTGCATGAAATGTGACCGAAAAAATCTGCTTTTTTATTTGATTAAACTTTTAGGTTCATCAGTTTTTACCTTTCAATTATGTTTTTCCCGCTAAGACTCTCAGATTCCGTGGGAACATTAGTTCTACTATGTTTTAAGGTCAAAGGCATAAGATACACAACTTATCAGCTAGAGATAGTAAGAGATGACTTGGTTTAGTTTACCTTGTGTATGTGGGACATGGCACTTCTTTAGCTAATTGTAGTTTTGAGACTGCTATTGTTTACATCTTTAGTGACCCTAGTGTATTTTGCTTCTAAAGCAGTCTAAAAGCTAGTGATGAAACTTTTCTATAACGTATCAATGCTGAACGGTTAATAAGGGTGCATGGATATTTTCATGTGTGCCGAAGATTGCATCAACTTTTCTTCATGTTGTGGACAGTTTGCTGGTAAATCTAGAAGCTTGAGTCACAGGGTGGTCAGGGATTGATTATCTGCTTTTAAATAGTTCTAACATCTTTTTTCTACCTGAAATTTCTGTACTTTGGTACTTATATGACCTCATAGACTTTATGTATTTTCCTATTCCATTAATCTCCTGCAAGAATAATCATGCTTGGTATTGAATGTGATATTTAGATTCAGTTTTCATTATGGTTTGCTTTCTTGTATGCTTTTATGCTCTTGACAACTTCAATTTGTGTATGGTGTAACAAATTTCATCAAGGAATGCTGTTTATCCTGACTTGTTTTTACTGTTTCTAGGTTTCCTCCAATTGCTGAACTTTTCCTGGCAATCAAAGTCATTTTGTTGGTCTGTCTGGTCAGAGTTTTGAACTTTTGATGCAATAAAACAGCCTTTTCATAGCTAGAGGATTAAATGGAGCTAAGAGTTTCATCTCCTAAGCAAGCAAATCTTTCTCCCCCTGATTGTGTTAGTGATCCTGAAGAGAAGGAACTTAGTGATGAGGATGATGGTGATCGCAACCATAAGCATCGTAGGCGGGAGGCACGGTCTCAATCCTTGGAGAGAGATTCTATGGAACAAGCTTATACAAGGCCATATAGAAAGCGCAACAAATTTTTTGAAAATGGGCATCCTTTCAGGGCAAATGAATCTCAAGCTAGTGAATCCTGGAAAAATTATAACATGACTTCTTTAGAGAAAGATCTTACAGCAAAGTTTGAAAGAAAACGCCCTGGCTTAGCTCCGCTATCCCGAGCACCTTTGGATTTAAATCAAAGAATGAGGGTAAACCAAACATATTATGGAGACCCTGGGACTGGAAGGGGAAGAGGGAGGGATTCTGGTCTCTGGAACCAACGAGATTCTAGGTTCAGCTCTGTCGATATTGCTTCCCAAATGGTTCAGCCAGCGCTGGTTGCACCTAGTCTCTTTGCAGGAAGGGGCTTGCCTAATGTTTCGAATGCACAAAGTGCATCATGGAGTGCATATGGATTGATTCCAGGTTTACCAAATGGGGGCTTAGATACACTCCATTCCATTGGTTTGCAAGGGACACTTAGACCACCTTTGAGTTCTTCTTTGAATATGGGCATTACTCGTCAAAGGTGTAGAGACTTTGAGGAGCGTGGATTTTGTCTGAGGGGAGACATATGCCCAATGGAGCATGGTGTCAATCGTATTGTTGTTGAAGATGTTCAGGTATGTGTCAAGTAAATTTTCTTCTTGTTTCTAGGGACCATTGACGTTTTGACATTGCATGATACTCGGATAATTTTTTGGGTTAATTTCCTTTTTTTTAATTTTCTAAAAAAAGTCCTGCTTAGTCAAAATTTGGGTACATGGAAAGAAGAAAAGTGTTTTAGCAGTGCTTCTCCGTCAGAGCAGTATATTTTTCAGGGAAAGCAGATGTATTTGTAGAATTGGGTTTATTATTTCTCCAATCTGGCTTTCGTGTTTATAATGTGTAGATTGTATCAAGTTGCTCATGATGATTCTGTTCCTTGCAATTTTTTGTTCAACACCTGCTAAATGGTTGGTAAGAGTGATTATTAGTACATCAAAAGTGCAGTTCATTTCCAAATAATAACAGTATGACTTATCTTACATTGGATATGTTGGTTCCACTTAACTGGGTTCTTCTCTATTTCTTCAATGACCAATAGTTTTTGAATACTTAATTTGGAGGAGAAGCCCTTGGAAGATAGGCAAGCCCTCTAGCTTGGTGCTTATGGGTCAAGTTTGTTACTTGATTAACATCAGATCTGCAGAATCGATGGAGACTTCTATACTAGATTATTCCGATCTCCTAGCCATTTGCTTGATTATCTGTAGTTACTGGTGAAATGTTCCATGGGAGATTCATTATATATACATACATACATATATGCGTGTGTGTGTAATTTGTCTGATCATCTCCTCTATAATTAATGAATATACATTATATTTACTGTTTTGTCCATTAAATTGTGTGCTGGAATTTCTCCTGGCTGTGATAGTTATTCAATTTTGCTTGGTTGTGTATTCATTTGTCTAATTTATTGCATTTTGATTTACAGAGCCTTTCACAGTTTAATCTCACTGTCCCGCTTCCAAGTGCACCACTATTGGCAACACCTGCTGGACCAGGGCCTCTACCTTCAGTTGGTGCTCCAACTACATTGATGGGTAGCAAAGGAACTCATAGTAAAGGTAACAAGCCTGGAATGACTGATGATGGTTTGGGCTTAAATGGTGCATTTTCAGATTCTGCTACTGCAGATGGAGCTGATTTGTATGATCCAGATCAACCCCTGTGGAATAATAATGGTCTTGAAACATCATCTACACTCACAGGGCTACAGCCATCTAATGATGAAAGTGAACCTTTGTTAAATGAAGATTCTTCTGATCATCATCTTGTCAGGTTTGGTGATGGTGTTGATAATGAAGGCCCAATGAGAATTACTGGGTCTACTGGTGGTTCACATAGCACAAGTCCATCTGTTTGGGGTAGAATTGGTGTTAAAAATAGATCAAATGTGAAAGAGAAAACTGATGCAACATTAAGTTCCTCAGATTATATTGAGAGTGAGACCAAGGAAGGTAAAGATGCATTATCCAGCCTTCATGGTGCTTTCCGCAGAGGAAAGCGGAGTATTGATGAGAATACTGACTCAAAAACTGTGGATGCATCTGCCAAGACACAGATTGATGCTATTCATAATGTCCGGAAACCATCACAAAAGGCATTGCGTACCGTATTTGTCAATGGGATTCCCCAGAAAGACAATAGAAGAGAGTCACTTTTTTCACATTTCCGCAAGTTTGGAGAGGTTGTTGACATTTATATCCCGTTAAATAGTGAGCGGGCTTTTATACAATTTTCCAAAAGAGAAGAGGCAGAGGCTGCTCTAAAGGCACCTGATGCTGTTATGGGTAACCGCTTTATCAAGCTCTGGTGGGCTAATCGTGATAGCATACCAGATGATGGTATAGGCAGTGGCATTAGCACATCTGTGACTCCTCGTGGTGTGACACCGGCTTCAGTCCCACCCCATCTGTCTGTTGCTAACAAAGTAAAGGATAATAATTTTCAATCTGCTCCTGTGATGGGTAGTACTGCCCCTGCTTCTGATGTTTCTCTACCTGCCTCTGATCAGCCTTTACCTGTCATTGCAAATAGTCCCAAAGTTCCTCCTCCTCTGCAAAAGAAGTTGGATGGTCTGGAGCAGTTGAAGGAGGAACTTCGAAAGAAACAAGAATTGCTGGACCAAAAGCGGAATGACTTCCGACGTAAACTGGACAAACTAGAGAAACAAGTAACACCTAATTTCCTTACCTTCATATTATGACTTATATTTGTATTTCTAAATGATTTAAAATTTTTTATGATGCCTGTAATTTCTTGGCTGTCATGTTGGGAAATTCCTTTTTCTGTTCACTTTAACAGTAGTTAAAATGTCAGTGTACTTATATTTGCTTGCTTTCTAAACCCCCAGAATGGCAAGATTCTGGGTCATGGATTTACTGAACCAAAATGTGCATATTCAATATGAAACTTACTGCATTTTGTTACTACAACTGTGTCACTCATTGGTTCGATCTATTTTTTTATTTGTCATGGTATTGAGAAGTGTACTTTTTGGAGATCACGTACACAAATAACTTTGTTCTGTTTATCCAATTTCGGAATGTGATGAAGTAATCATTTCTTTACAATGGTTGTTTTTTGTTTGTTTTGCAGTCTGGAGGAGTCAAGTGTGAGTTGGGGATGGAGCAAGCTGCTAAGAGACCTAAAGTAGGAGTAGCAGCTGATCTTGCAAAAGGTTTAGGAAGGTCCTCTGATCCTGGTGGAGTGGCATCACCACATGCTGAAATGATGGCAGAGAAGAACAAAATAGTGGACACTGTTGTATCCCATAGTCCCAAATCAAGCACAGCCATGGTATTGCATGAATCTGCAAGCTTCAAGCAGCACATTCGTCCATTAGCACCTGTAGGGCCTCCATTTTTTATGAATAGATACAAATTGGACAATCGACCTACCACTTTTAGAATTGTTCCACCTTTACCAGCAGGTTTGGTAGATGTAAGTCTCTCTTTCTCTCTCTCCCCCCTCCTCCTCCCTGTAGAGCATGTGCTATGTATATGGTGCATTTCATCACCGTGCCATGAGTAGGGGCTAGTTTTTGGTTGGTATTTTTGTAGATGTTGAATCATGAACTCCTTGCTGTGAGGCAGTGTGTTTCTCAGTCATTACACGAGGTGAAGCATGGCAAAAGGTTTTCAGGCTCTCAGAATGCATGGGAGATTCTTTATGCTTTATACAGAGGAATCCAACCATAAAGAAAATTAACAAAAAGGGTGTAGAAGAACTAAATCAAAGGATTGAGTTTAATTGCTATGCTTGCATATCTGCATCTGTATGAATTGATACCAATCATTAATATAGGTAAAAGCTTATAATTATGAGTTGTGAAAAAGCTTATGAAAGAATTTTGGTTTGAGTGCCTGGTAATTTTGATTGCTCAAGCAATAATACAAGGAATTAGGCAGAGGCTTTTAGGGATTGGGACTTGGGAGACCTTCTAATTCTTATCAACCTGTAAGCTATACTTCTATCATGCATAATAGCTGTAAATGATCAGTTTTCTGTTAAAATATGATATCTATGCACTAATGTGGTCTTTCTTTTTTATAAATGCATTTACATAGTGTTACTCCTAGGATTGGTTTTTACATGCTGTATGTATGCACACTCAATCAAAATGTAAATTGAAGTCTTATTTCCCTACCAGGTTGCTGTCTTGAAGGAGCATTTTTCATCGTATGGTGATCTTTCTGCTGTTGAGTTGGAAGATGGTAAATTCCAAGATGGTGCTAATGGGTTAGATACAGAGAAAAATTTCTCAGCTCTTATAGCATTTACAACACGCCGATCAGCTGAGAGGGCATTTCAAAATGGAAAATGTTGGCAAGGCCACAATCTGCAGTTAATGTGGTTGATGTCTAATAGCTTTGGCCATGACCTCAGTAATAGAGAAAATTCATCACCTGCTCTTAAGGGATCTTCAGATGATGATGCTCAGAAAAAAGAAAAATCAGCTTGCAACACATCCCAGGAAGGTACTGCAGACACAGAAAATTTGTCATCTGCTCATAAGGGATCTTCAGATGCAGATGCTCAGGAGGATGATAATTTAGAGTGCATTGTTTCCCAGGAAGGTGCTACAGCAGGGAATGTGGAATCTGAAAATTCAGAGAGAAGTAGTGTCGAGCATGCAGAATTGGAAGGAGTTTTCCAGCCGGGTCCAACCACAATGTCTGGAGAGGAAGAGTCTCCGAAGGACAATGTTTGTTGAGGAAGGACTGATTGCTGGGTTTGTACAGTGAGGTAAAATGTTAAATTTGTCAAATTCTAATTTTCAGGAGACTTTTCAATTTTCTAATATGATTTTTTTGTCTTTCTTATTGATGATGGGATGTATAAAAATGAAATTTTCGGATTTTTTGACTGCCGCCATGGTAACAGTTAGATGAGTGGCAAATTTATGTTGTCTTTCATCTTAGATGTGTACGAGTAAAGGATAAGTTGAGAATTATTGTTAAAATTAATGGACATTTTGAAGGATCTTATTCCACATCCAATTTATCCAGAAAATTTTGTGACAATTTCTTAGTCTGCATTACATGTGTTCCATCTTTCATAACGTTAGGTATGGTACAATTAAACATATATTAAAGTTGTGTGTATAATTTCCGCAAAATGTTATTTCTTTGTTACAGCATCTGAAGAAAGGCAAATCAGTAAACATCTGAATGTTATTCCGAATTTTGACATTACTTTCACCATTCTCATGTCTTTGTCTTCGTTAGCAGGGAGCAGTTCTCCCAAGCCTTTGTGTTCTTATCCTATTCCTATGACTTTTTTACGAAATACATGGATTATGTAGAAATTGATGGATCCTATGGAAATCGAAGATTTCCATCAAAACCAATTGATGAAGTCGTTTCTACGATTTTTCACAAAATACATTTTATGGGTCCTATGAAAGCCCATTGATTTTGATTTCAGGTGTTAATTTGAGTAGTGAAACGAAAGAACTCTCTCATAAATGGATATGATCTCTTTCTTATATGAAAAATTTGGCAAAATTGGACGAAGTTTTCTAGTTAAAAGAACCAAAAAAGCCATTGATTTTGCCCAAGCCCAATGAACAAGATTTCATAAGAGTAGAGCCTGAGCCCAATATTTGAACCTTGTATAAAAGTCAATTGAACAAATCTGGTTGAATCCTAAAAACAAAGGCATGCCAACCTACCATCTCTACAATAGCCAATCAGCAATAACCAACAAAACAAAATTACATTTTTACTTAAACCAAGAAATAGGATTATTTAGAAAAAAGGCGAAAAAGCCTTGATCATTGTTATTATTCCACACGATACACGATACAACATAAGCGAAAGACATAACTTCAGCAGAATTTTCATCTTAAAAGTTAAAACCATGAACAAAACTAGTCATGAAGTCATCCATAACAAACATAAGTGCCAATTGAACAAACATCTAAGCTTCTCATTCTTGAATGATCCACAGAACTTTCAATTATCTTAGAATCTTCTACCAGGTCCTCCAGCAGCCCGAGGAGGAATCATAGCTTGTGGCTCAACTTCAACAAGCCCAGACATGTCTGACAAGCCAAGAGCAGAAAGCATCTCTACGGTTTCCTTGTCAACCTTGATTTCGTCGGTCTTAATGGCTGACTCCTCAGGGACAAAGTCCATTCTGCGTTCACGCTCCTCTTCTTGGAGTTTCAATGAGATGCCACGAACTGGACCTTCCTGAATCCTCTTAATCAGATGGGTGGAGAACCCAGCAATCTTGTTACGAAGCCTTTTTGAAGGGATGATGGCAACCTCCTCCAACATCTTCTTGTTGGTGTGGAAGTCCAGCGTCATCTCAGAGTAATACCTCTCAACCACCTGGCGAGAGGACTTCTTCACAGTCTTGGTTCGAACACGACCCATCTCCAAGATTTCGCTGCTCCTGCAAACAGTAAGAAGGTGCTATAAGGAAAGAAATCAGGAAGCTACAGTTTGTAAACTAGTTTTGATAAACAATGTCGTAATTTATTACTTACCGAAGCCACAAAATAGAGAGAAAACTCCTAAAATTGTAATGAATTTTGAGTGAATAACACTGAATTACCAGAAGCACTTTTATATGATGCAAGTCTAGGATTCCCTGTAGGATTAGGATTCTTTAAGATAATTATCTTAATAATAGTAGGACTTGAATAAAAAAGAAATAAAGAAAAATAATTATTTGTAGAAATAATCTTAATTGGATCCTTAATCAAGTAGGATTATAATTTATAAATACGAAACCTAGTTTACTTTAACCTCTAAGTACATAATTTTACGAAAATCATAATAATATATATATATTTTTTAATTTTTAGGAAATGTTTGTAATTTTTTAAAGGTAATTATGTAATAATTAAAATTTTTATTGTTTTATTTTAAATACACTTACTTTATTGGCCAAAAGACTATTTCCCACCCAAACTATGTTGAATTCTCAAAATTCTCCCATTAACTTTGAAAATATCATTTATCCACTCATGGACTGTTAAACTTGTCATATCATTTTTTCTTCTCAAACCCTAAAAACTAACATTTTCCCCCCAACCTAAGTTTTTAAAAACTGTATTTTCCCCCTAGGGTTTCCAAACTTCAGATCCAAATTTTCTGGTGACCACCGGCGATCTCCAAGCACCTACTCTCCCTCTTCGACAACCCCTCTTTTCGACTGTGCTTCGTCCGATGCTCCTAGACGTCGTCGTCGAGGAAGACGATTTGTCTTCGTCGAGCAAAGACGATTTGTCTTCGTCGAGCGAAGACGATTTATCTTCTTCGAGCGAAGATGAATCGTCTTTGTCTCTGACGAAGATGACGTCTTTGTCGACGATGAAGACTCTTCGTCGAAGAAGAGTCTTCGTTGTTAATGAAGACGTCGTCTTCGTCTCTGAACGAACGTCTCGACGAAGACGACACAACGCCTAGGATTGTCGGACAACACACGGTCGAAAAGAGGATACGCCGGAGAGGAAGAGATGTCACCTAGAGATCGTCGGTCGTTGTCGAAAAATTCAATTGAAAGTTTGGAAACCTTAGGGGGGAAAATGTAGTTTTTAAAAACTTGGGTTGTGGGGAAAGTGTTAGTTTTTAGGGTTTGGGGGATTACATTTAAGTTTCTTTTTAATATTATAGATAAAATGATGATTTTGCCTTTAAATCTGTCAATCTAACGTTTTTTTTAATAACCCATGGGTAGGTAAATGGGTTTTTCAAAGTTAATGGGTAGGAAATTGCAAAAAACGCATATCTTGGGTGGGAAACAGTCCTTTGGCCTACTTTATTACCAAAACGTTCTTTCTACAAAACAGAGTGAAGAGTCTGGAATCGGCGTTCTTTTGTTTCCGCCGGCGTTGCTCTCCTTCAACTGTGCTTTGTAATTGTGATATCGCTACTGACTCCACCAACGGTTATCGCAGTTCTCGCTGCTCGTTTTTCTCTTATCAGAATCTATCAATGGTGAATACGGTGCTCACTGAACTCGACGACAAAATTGTGCGCAGCATGGCCGTGGGCGCTGTTTTTTCAGACTTTGTAAATCTTGTTTTCTTCATTTCATGTTCATAATTTCTTTTCACCTGACAAATTAAGTATAAAAAGAACCAGTTTAGGTTTCGCTATTACATATTCTTAATGATTATTTTTTTTCTTAAATAAATTACAATTTCAGGGCGGGAAGATAAATTCACTTGACTTTCATCGGAAAGACGATTTATTGGTCACGGCTAGTGAGGATGAGTCGGTCCGTCTGTACGACATCGTTAATGCTAAGTGAGTCATTCAGATATGCTTTCTTCAGCTAATTTATCGCCTTAATTTGCGACACATTATTGCCTCTAATCACTATCCTCTGCTGATTGAAAAGTGGTGCTGTTACCAAGGTTTTAATGATAATCCAATTTCAGTATATTGTTTTCAATTTTACAGGTGTTAATACTATGGTAAACTTCGAGTATCTTAGATATGAGTTTAACTTTTCTTTTAATAAATTTCATTTAAAGGATGAAATCAACCTTATCATTCGAGGTTCTTTAATTTTTTTTTTTTCATAAATGAGGTTATTTTCAAAATATTTGACAGTACAATGTTCGGATCTCATTATTTTCAAGGATGATATAAGCCTGGAAATCCCCAGTTTTCAACTTAGAGAACTCAGAGAAAATGTTTGAGATTATTGAAGTTAAAATAGAATAAAAGTTTATAAATGCAGTATGTGATATGTGTGTGTGTGTACACAGACACTAATTATATGTTTTGAGGTTTTAATCATTTTTGTGTTATAAACTTCAGGTTGCTCAAAACCACATATCATAAGAAACATGGCACCGATCGTATTTGCTTTACTCATCATCCAAGCTCTGTTATTTGCTCAACAAAATCTAATTTGGATTCTACTGGAGGTGAGTTTCTCAGTGTAAATTTCTTGTAGAAGAGCAATTAATAAATAAATTAACCCTGGAAAGTAAAAGGGATGTCTGATTTTTGTGATTTAAAGGTAGGCTGGTAATATGTGTATTCTCTTTTCTTGCCAGAATCTTTGCGGTATCTGTCAATGTATGATAATCGAATTCTCCGCTACTTTAAAGGCCATAAAGAGAGGTTTGAATAATGTGAATTTTTGGTGTTTTACTAATATGTAGATAAAGCAATTGCCTCTGATTTTGAATATAAGTTCAGTTGTCACACATAGTTCCAGAAAAGGTTTTCTGTATGCTTATACAAAAGAGAAAAAAAATAGATTCTTCTTTTCTTTTTTATGTTTATTTTGCGACATTATGATTGTGATTATTAAACTCTTAGTTGATGTTGTAGGGTTGTTTCCCTCTGCATGTCTCCAGTAAATGATTGCTTCATGTCTGGTTCTCTTGACCACAGTGTCAGAATGTGGGATCTTCGTGTAAATGCTTGCCAGGTTTGTTTCTTATTTCTCATGAATTTTATGGACGTTATAAGCTTCCAAAGAAAATCAACAATGCATTACAAATAATTTAATCAATCCTGAATTACTGGACACTAGTGTTCTCCCCCATTCACTATACTAAAGAAGCAAAGTAGCCTGAAATTTTACTGTAAGATTCTGTTGTAAAATTTGTGGATCAAGGTTGCTAGTATATATATAATCATTTTTTGTTGGTCAATGTCCAGTAATACTGGCTTGTATTAGGATTGGCACTTTATAATTATGTTCTTACTTTAAAATATACACAATGGTGATTTATGCTTACTGACATAGTTTTCAGGGAATTTTACATCTACGTGGTAGACCGACAGTTGCATATGATCAACAGGGTTTGGTCTTTGCAGTGGCAATGGAAGGTGGTGCAATAAAATTATTTGATTCACGATCTTATGACAAGGTACTTATCTTTAAAACATCAGCTTGTGTTCTGGCAATTTATGATGTCATAGATTTTATGCACTTTTTCAATTGCAGGGCCCCTTTGACACCTTTTTAGTTGGTGGTGATAGAGCAGAGGTTTGTGATATCAAATTCAGCAACGATGGCAAATCAATGCTCTTGACAACAACAAATAACAATGTTTATGTTCTTGATGCATATGGAGGAGAGAAGGTTAGATTGTCTGTTTTGTTTTAGGGTTCTCATGGGTAATAGTTTTAACCTTTCCACTGCAATGTAAGAGCAATACTCTGAATATTCTGTTTTTCTTTTTACCTTAAGATGTGTGTGTGTGTGTGTGTGTGTGTGTGGCTTTAAGTAACCAGTAGTGAGACTTTCCTATGTGCAGCGGTTTGCTGTCAATTTGGAGCCATCTCCAAATGAAACTATTGAAGCAACTTTTTCCCCAGATGGGCAGTATGTGGTCTCAGGTATCATCCAGTATTTAATAAGTTCTCTATTTGAAAAGTAAAATGCATCCTCTAGTATATTACCATATCTATTTTTCTTAGTTGGTCATTTCTATTGAGTTCTAGAATTAGTTCTAGCATTGAAACTTCGTGCCAGTTTTATACCGCTTACAAAACTGGGAAATTCATAATTAAGAAGCGTATTATTCCACCTTGGTATATTTAAGAACCTCAAAGTCTTACACAGTTCTTTGTAGTTGAAACAATCTTGCCAATTCAATCAGTCATGTAGATCTCCATAGAACATCGATTTTACTGTCTTGCACTTGGATCTAATAGAAATGACTCTTTCCACATGAACATCCATTTTGTGGTGATTTGATTTTTTGTATCTAATGATTGATTGTTTTTGTTCAGTGATTAGCTTTTCAATTGGGATGCAATTTGCTTAAATTTTCCTGTCTTCCATTTGGGTTATGATAAACTAAGTTTTGTCCTGTTGTTTTTGAAAGGATCAGGAGATGGAACAATTCATGCCTGGGATATCAACTCAAGAAACGAGGTACCAGTACTTTTTTGTTTTGCTCTTTTTTGGGTTGGGTATTTTAAAAAGTTTGAATGTTACTTTTTTGGAGTGCATTCAAAGTTAAAATCCTTAGATGATTTGTAAGTTAGTATCATGCGTTTATAACTAGACCATGGCTATGCTGGACCACATCCTTGACTTCTTTTCTGTTCTTCCTTAAAAACGGGGGAAATTTTGAAGCTCATGTAAATCATAGTTAAGGCTTTTAGCTGCTTGTGTCTTGATAGTTGGAAAATAATAAATACATTCACTTTTATTGAGGACTGTTCAACAGTCGACCCAAGCACACTGGTTGGTCCTGCTAAACCCAATCATTTATATCTTTGGAAGTCAGTTCCTAAATTGAAACAAGAAATTGGTAACGTAACATAGAAAATGGTAAACTGGCAAGTATGACAACCTTGAAGAAAGATTCATGATGTAGTAATAACAACATTACTTTCATTTATTTTTGGCCTCCAACCAATGTTTTCTATATGATTATATATGTAGTATGACGTAGTAGCATGTTATTAAATGATTTGTTTATTATGATTTATTTATATATATATAATATTAATATATGTAATATTACTCACCAGTATTTCACTCTGTGTTTTGATTTGTGGTTAGGTGGCATGTTGGAATGCCCACACAGGAGTATCTTCATGCTTGAAATGGGCTCCCCGTCGGGTGATGTTTGTTGCTGCCTCTTCTGTTCTCTCATTTTGGATACCCAACGCCCATGATCCCGCTTCTGGGGAACCTCAATCTCAACAAATTTCTCATTCGACCCCTTCTTTGTCTTAGCTCTCTCTTCTCTATTGTTTTTATGTAAGGTCCTCCCATAAATCTAGTAAGCATTTCTCTGGTTCATCTTTGGTTGTTGTTGAGAAAGAAGAATGCCAAATACAGTTTGAGTGAGAGGACTGTATACTCGTTTTCTATTTGCATTTCATTTTTAGTTTCATCCATATTATTTCTAAGCTGAAGAAAGTCGGAATCTTAAAGAAAGAAAAACAGGAGTCACAGAGCATAACACATTTAAATTAAATTAAACAAATGAAATCCACATTACACAACACCAAATGCCTACATTGATAGAAAAACAACAACTACATGCGCAAACTTACACCTTAGAAAATCTAATTACATTACATTAAAAACCACACATTTATTATTCCTTTCCATTTCTATTTCCTCAAGCTCGAGCTCATGTCCTCCCTGTCCCAGTTTTCCCTGCTTCATGGGCCTTGCTCTGGATCTCTTGGCCAACTTCTTTGGTCCTCTGGCCCACATACTCTGCCATGTCTGCCATGCGTAGCTTTGCCTGGTCCGCCATCTCCGGCACTGAACCAATGCACTGCCGGAGGCTGTTCAAGATCCACGAGAATGAAGTCAGGCCCATCAACCCGAAAGCCCCGGAAGTGAAAAAGCCCGCCACTGCAAGCCCGATTGCAATAGCTGCTGGGACGATAACTGGGCTGAATATTATGAACAGCGGCGTGGTGACCACAAGCCCGATTATAGAACCGGCCAGGGTCAAACCAGCCAGTGCAAGCAAGGTGCCACCGACGGGCAGGAGTGTGACCACTGCAAGTACTTGGCTCGTAGAAGGCCCGCGTCTCGGCAAGAGTGACTTGACACCGGCTCCATAATGATCATAACGGTGCTGTGAGTGCACCTGAAGCTGGTGTGGATGTGAAAGGTCACGATCACGTTCAGCCATTGATGATGATGATAATTAAAAGGAGGCAGAGAGAGAGAGAGATGGGTTTTAAGAGAGGAGAAGTGGAGTTAGTTTTTATAGAGAAGTGAAGAGGTTCAAAAGGTGACACGTAAAAGTTTGCATGGCGACTAGACGTTTTGCATGAGAAACAAGTTTCAACGGGGGAATTGGAGATATAACAAAAAATATAAATGATGTGGCCTTTAAAGAAAAGAAGTTTGCTGCCATATTCCCTCCAAACGCAAGTAGTTTAATTGGTAAAGCATCTCGCTAAGTTTTTGATGAATATCAAGATGAAGCTTTAACTTATTCGAAAAAATAATCTGTCACATTTTTTTATGTAAAATTGTTATGTTGTGTTTTCTACATGAAAACAAGTGGGCATTTTGGACTTCTCTTCTCCCAATAGCTTCTTGATTTTGGGGCTAAAATATTTAATTTTATTTAGCAATTTATAAATTTTTTTTTTTATTGAACTTATGAAATTACACCATCGCATGGATTGCTGGTTCCCATTTCCAGTCTCATTCAAAGTTTACGTTATGAAAAGCTTTTCTATTTTATATTGTAGAGGAAATGACTTGGGACAAAGTGACTAATTTTAACTTTCATCATATTAAACTTCTGAAAGAAGAATGCATTCCCATGTTGGACTATTATCATCTTCATAAGTTCTTCTTCAACCTTCATGTAATCTTGTTCTTTAAGCCATTTTATTCAAAGCAACATTTTCAAACTTAAAGAAAGTACAAAGTATATAACCTAAATTATAGTGAAATACGTTCAACTATTTTTCGAAAAGTATGACTCAAAATTACATATGCCCATTAATATTCTTAGTCAAATACCCGATAGCAGAGGCTTCTTTAGAAAAAAAATTCAGGACCAGTAAATTTTCATTAGATCACAATTATATACACAGCCCAACTTGACTAAGTGAAGCAAATTCAACTTTTAACACTTGAAGACCCAAAGGAGGAAGGCGTCTAAAACGAAGGGCTCCAATTTGATAGGATTATTTAGCAATCTTGAAAGGGGTGAATGACTTAGAAGTTCATCAGATAAATGAAGAGTTTAATTTTAAAATATCGTTAAAAAAATTTTGAAACTTTACTCTTATGCTTGAAATATTACTCATTTGTTACTCAAGCACTACTTCGTGGTGAGTATTTATATTTTGTATTGCATATTCAAAAATTCGTGTCTTTGATCTTGACATTGGTTAGGTGCATTTGTACACTACTAAGATACTCTAAAGTGAAAAATATATTTCAAATCTCAATAACGTATTATAATAGAAGTAAAAAAAGAAGGAAACAAGAGGACTAGAGGAGTAACAAAGGCAACAACTAATCCAAGTAGGGGCAAGGCATGAGATGCGATGGTTGAAGGAAAGAGTATGTACAGCTTGGTTTGGTATGGTTGAGAACTTTTTAAACCCAAGTTGAAAAAATGGTTTAAAAAATTTTCAAACTAAATTGAAAAAAATGTAATTTAATTTAGTTTGAATCTATTAAAATATTTTGCTTCTAAATATATATAATTTAATAAAATTAATTGAATTATAATTTTTTAGAACATAATATAAACATGTAATATAAAAAGAAAATGACAAAATAAATATTAAAAAATAAATTATATACTTAATTATTTATTAAAAAATTCTATCAAATATAATTATATATATTTTAAAAAAAAATACATTTTACGGTTAATTTAAAAATTATTCAAACTATAATTTAAACTAAAAACTATTTTTTAAAATTTTATTAACTTAAATTAAATTATAATTTGTAAATAATTCAATTGAATTTTATAATTTAAACCAAGTTATCCACAATTGATTGATGTTATCCTCACCGAAATGTGCTTAAAAATAGGGCTCTATTCAAAATTCATGTGGTAAGGCCCACAGAGCTTTGGAGAGAAACATCCAATCAATCAAGTCAGTCAAGATTGCAACTTTTGGAATAAAGTTGTCTTTGATTTTGGACCTCTTGGGTCAGTTCAGTGACCCCCTTTAATGGGCGGTTGGGTCTGGCCCATTTTTACAATCGAAAAGGATTTCTAGATATGACCTGCTCCTTCACTTTCGCTATTTTGTTAACAATTTTTCCTTCGCATGCTCTCTTTTTGGCTTTACATAGGTGCTTGTCGGGGAGAAACGTTTTCAATCTTAATCTCTTGTCATTAATCTATCTAACTATAACCACTAAGTTATTAAGACTTCAATTCGTTATTTATTTTCCAAATCCCTTCTTATGTCACACTATTAATAGTGAAAATTCCACTAACGAAATATATATGTAAAATTAAAAATATAACCTTACACAAATAATAAATAACACCGAAAAACTTTTAAAATGGTTCGGCTCATAGTTAAAAAATCTACGTATATTGTTATGTAATTAATTGTTCTAATGAAAATTTGGCAAAGTAAAAGCATGGAATACAATAATAATAATAATAATAATAAATAATAATAATAATAATAATAAATGATTGTATTATAGGGGAGTAACAATATGAAATACCAAAAAATGACAACCCTTTGCTATTGCATGTACAATCTTATATTTATAGGACAAGCGAAAGAGATGACATATGATTAGACAGTAGATACACCAAAAAACCCTAGTAATGCAACAAATCTAGATATTTAAGATAATCTATTGTTTGAACTATTATATGAAAATAAGAGATAATCGTTATCTTATAATGATAGAAAATAGAGATGGAAAGTTATCATGTGAAAATAGAAGACAAAAAGAGGCATGTCTAGAAGATCCTGAGAACGGTTAAAACTGTTAAGATTCATTTTTGCTGTTATTTTAATTTCTAGAGAGAAGAATTTTTATCCACGTTATGATTCAACATGTACATAGATTACATGTTTAGTTGCTACTCACAATACTAATAGCTAGATTTTTTTTAATAAAACTCTTGTGCATTTTGTTAAAGGAAAGTTCGACAACACAACACGCTTTTGCAATTTTTATTGTCGAGGAGCAATTTTTTTCCATAGATATAGTATTTGTATCTGTGTTTAGTGCAATATCTATTACAAAACCATTTTTAAGTAATTAATTAGAGTGTTTTACAAGTGTAATAGAGATTTAAACTCAGGATTTCTTACTAAAAATTCAAATATTCTATTAATTTCGTTAACCTCTCATTTCTATCTATTATAAAACTAATGGATTCATCCAGTCATATCATATCTTAATTTGGAAGAAAGAATATATAGTTGAAAAAAAAACCGTATTCAAATTGTTTGTTGCAATGAGAACATATATTTTTACTGCCTTGATTGAGAAAATTTAGGCGAGTTTGTTGTTTCTTTGTAATCCCACTATAAAAAAGAGTTTGCGTGTGAAAGATTATGAATTATTTTGGTTGATTTTCTTACTTTTTGACTTCTTTTTCCACTGTTAGAAGGAGAGAAAATGAGAAAATACAAGCAAAATTAGCCACACAAAGAGAATATTCAAAGTAATTTGTTTGAATTTTGTTAACGTTTTTACACATTTTTTAACTCATGTGACAAACTTCCTTAACTAAACAGTTTACCAATTAAAACCAGATTACTTAATTCTATTTATTTTTCATAATCCAGCAATCTCCTGAGCTTGTTTTGCAAGTCAAGCTCAAATGTGAAGCTTCCAACAAACCAGGCATTACTATGAAAGGAAATCGTTAAATGTTGTTTCATGCAATTTGTCAGGCTAAAATTTCCGACCAACCCACATAGCATAGTCTGCCTTCTTGAGAATCAACCTTACATATGCCCACATTATGATTTAGAGTCGTTGGTTCTGTCACTGCCTCTTTGATTAACTCAAAACAGAATAAAACTAATAATTTTAAATCATAATGTGAGTGCATGCAAAGCTTGTTAAGAATGCAATATCAAAGATGTCACACGAACAGGTTGAAAATTTTAGCCTACGAAAAATTGCAATGTCATGCTTTATATAATAAAATCATGCAATTATAAATTTAGCTCTTTAATTAATAAGCATTGATCATTTATGGTCTTTGCTTCAATTTGAAGTGCATGTGATGAAGCAGTGCCGAATGTCTTACTACATGTACAAAGAGGAACAAATGGTCGATGATGAACAGCAAAGAATAATATAAAATAAATAATGGGGGAAGACAAATTAAAGGTGAAAAATCCAAGTAAGATACGCAGATAAATGCAAATTTATTTTACTGTAGATCAACAAACACTTCACATGGGATAACAATTCCTTTGTGGTTCCTACAAGACAAGCCATCTGTACAATTTCACTGTTAAAGACACTGACTTTGTTGTAATGGAAGTGGACAAAGACTTAAAATTGAGATTTTATGTATAAGAGGATATAGTTCAATGATTCTAACTGTTCACTGAATCTGAGGTTTTACCTGTTTGATGTGATTAGTTTACCTTCAAATAAGTGGTCCATATTTTAAGTGATGGAAAGAATGAAGTGATTTTGCAGATTAAAGAGCTTGAAATTTGTTAGACCATTTTTCTTTTGTTCACACTTAGAATTTGTATTATTTAACCCTAATTAAAGTTGGATTAGATGTAAATGTTGTTTGCCTTTAGGTGTGATAGCGATGGATGTTGGTGAAGGAAATATAACAGATTAAGTCATGTTAATTTCCTCCTTTTCTTAAGATAGCGATGTGCAATTTTCGGCCTTTCTTAACAATATCTTAATCAAACCCTAATCACAAATAAATCAAGAAGAATTTGTTTTCATCAGGTTTTATATTAGTGTCAAGAAATGAGTGATTGCTTGAGGAAATTAACAAATTCAGGCATCTGGCCATATATGGCGGCTGGGTAATGATATATACCATATATATTATGATGTTGTCTCTGAATATTGAAAAGATACTATCACACAAAATCGAACATATCTAATTAACAGGACTAAATCTTAATAGAATAAAGCTGGGGTGGATAAAGAAATATTCCTAATTTACTTATATAAATTAGGTATCAATATATAATTAAATGATATAATTATTTGTTTTCCCACGAAGTTAAGAGTTTGATCTTGATATATCATCAAAAGAGAATTAAACTTTTTTTTTTTGTATATAAAGTGTCATTTTTTATCAATCAAACTATCCTTTAAAAGTGTTGTATGAATAAGTTAATAAAATTAATTCGTATTAACCATCTGAATATTTGGTGGATTGTATTTCGACGGCCACATAATCATGATGTGCTTTACATAAACTAGGTTAATCAGTTGAGCCGCAATACTGAATGGGCATATATTATAAGTTAGGTAGATGTTCATGATTGTGTACTGAAAAAATGCAAGTTAATATGAAAAGAGATTTAAGATTAGGTTTGGGATAGGATTGTCCGGAGAGAGAGATGAAAATCCCAGTAATTGGGTACAATACAAAACAGCAGAATTGCTGCAGAAAGTGGATGATTTACATGTGTATGCCTTTACTTCTTCTCTTTTTAACATGCATGTATGGCCATAAAAATGTACTGTAAACTCCAATGCATTGAGCAAAACAAGGCCATGAATCCACCACGCAACTAGACCTTTTCCCACAAAGATTCATTAATTTACTTGCATAAAAAAATAAATAGCTGCACCAGATTCTGAGTGAAATAATGCTTCAGCTCATCAATGGAGCTCAAAAATATATTATAAACTGAGAAGTTTAACAAAATAACATTCCCAAATAATTATATATATGTATATAGCAGTCCCTTATATGTATAATAAGAAACCCTAAAAGGGTTCCTCTAGCTCATAACTCTGCAAGTACACATATAGATGGTTGATTATTTATGGATAATCACATGTTACCTTCTTCTTACTCATGGCCATCTCCAAAATGATCGTTATTATAGGGAAAGTAGAAGGCGGAATTTTGATCAACAGCTCCTTGTCCTTGATTTGAATCCCTTCTTGAGCCAAACTGAGATGTTGCAGGAGCAGGCGCTTCATTGCAGGCATAGCGGATGAGATCAGCGTTTGTGGCATCTAATTCTCTCTGGAGTCGAATGACTTGTCGTTGGAGGACGGAGATGGCTCCAACACAGCCATAGACGGGATCCTTCATGCGCGCCTCGGCTTCGTAGGCAAGAGAGTTCACTGCATCTTCCCTCTGATGGGGCATCACCTCGTTTAAGAGTTTGCCGACGTTGCTTGCTCCGAAAATCTTGTGGACATTGGCGAATTTTTGTGGCTCCTCAGGAGGAAAATATGGAGCAAAGATGCAATCGGGCAGGCATTTTCTCCTCAAGAACTTGCAGGCAGCACATGGAGAATTGGAATAGCTGGAAGAAGCCATAATCTTAATTATCTGCAACAAGAAATTAAGTAATTACATTCATTAAGTTCAATTAACTTAATGGAAGCTACAAATCAGACATGTTTACTTTAAAATTCAAGTACTTTGACTTTGTTATAGTGACAAAAACGTCAAAAATTATTCAGAAATTCTTGTGGTATCATATTTTTTCATGGAAATTGAATTATAGAGAACACCCAACTGTTTTCTTCTCTTCAACCTACTTTTGCTTTTTTGGCCTGCAAAGCAGTCTTCATTGAATGTCATCTTGAATTTCAGCCAAACCCTATAGTCAAAACTAACGGTATGAAGAAAATAAAGAAGAAACAACACACCAAGTATTATATATATATCACACCCAATCACAACAGATAATACACAGTACTGTGTTTGGACTTTGGATTATCTTGAATTTTGTCAAACAGTTCCTCAGTGATTTCAAACCATTGAATATAATTTTCGTCCTTAGAATTCTCCCTCTTCACACAATTTAAAGTACCCACATTTAATTAATACCTTAAGTACAGTGCTAATTAATATATAGATCTTACTTATTTCCTTCCGGGTAGAGCATCGTAAAATTATGCATATCATAAGCTTAATTACATTTTTTTTTCTCTTATTATATCTCAAGGCCACATAAAAAACACAGTAGTAAATTAGATTCCAAATAAAAAATGAAAATCCGAAAAGGGTTTAAAAAGAGTTCTGCAGATATTACCTTTATACAAGAAAGCAATAGTTAGGTTAATTTCTCAGATGGAAAAAGGAAAAGAAAAGTTTATATATACCTTTGTTGATGAGTAGGCTCTTTCAAGATCTGTTGGTTGAGTGTTTCCTAGGAAAAAGACTATGCAGGAGCTGCCAATGAAAGGGGAAATTTGCTTAGGCAAGGTAGGTTTTAGAGTTTGATGAAAGAGTGAGAAACCCTAGTTGGTTGCAGGTCACCGATAAAACCTGCAAATACAGTGACAAAAGGTGAGGAGGATGAGAGAAAAAGGAGGCAAAGAGCATTTAATGGGAAGGAATGGAAAGCAAACGACAAGTGTAATAATTGGGGCTACAAGAAATTGCTCACTGTATTTATTAAAATAATGTCAGAAGACGATTTGTGAACTTGGAAAAAACAATTAACCTTATTCCCATTTTCTGACACTTCTACCAATATTTTGACTGATAAAATAGAAGATTTTGGATATAAGAAAACAAGAATTTAAACTTTTTTATTAATATTTTAAGATTAAATTTTTAATCTGCTTGTAGTGTAATCAGACTGATTGACTAAGATTTCTTTGCTGACCAACAAAAAGAACTATTTCCCTGATTAAGAATTAATATAAAATTCATACATATTCTTCACTTTTTCTTGTGAAAATGCTCGACACGGTCACAAACTAAACAGTATTAATTTTGTTTAACTCCATAGCTCAATCCAATTGAATTAAATAGATCAAATAACAATATAATTATGTATTAAAATATAGAACACAGAACAAGACGAAAAATCACAAGCTGCATATTCTGTCATTGTTCATCAATGAAGTTCAAAAGATATATAATACTGCTGTAATATTTGCAACTGCAACTTAAAAGTACTGCATGTCAAGTGGGCTATTTACTGATATAACTTGAAATCAGTGAACTTAATTCAGAGTCTACAAAATTTTACCATAAATAAGTTAGCTAATCAGAAGAAATTCTTATTTATAAGATGGAACCACCCACGATCAAATACTCCAGAAGATACAAAAAAATATCTGAGTATATATATAGTCTTATCTTTCCTGTAATAAGAATTGCAAAGCCAAAAGTGGTCATTTTTCCAATACATATAAAGAGATGACTTATCAATATTTTCCCTGGGCTCCATCTTCAGCAACACCCACATAAAAAAAGTTATGGTAAATAAAGTTTTCTGCATACATATAGATATATATTAAAGAATTCATATGTGGGTGCTTCAATTTGTGCATTGGACACATCCCTGACCCCTTCAGCAAGCTGTTAAATTGTATTATGGTAGGGGCTTGCTGTGCAGTAGCCCCGGGTGAACACTGCAATGTCAATGTGCTTGCACCGTACGATTGCAACTAGGAGACATGGTGATAGTTTTGATACCAAATGATACGAACCTTTGGAGAACCATATATAAAAAACTAGCTATTAAGATGGGAGAGTCTAAGGTCATATAAATCTCATACTAGTTGTCCATATTTTCCAATGTGAGATCTAAGTCTCATACCTTACACTTAGGATCCTAACATATTATTGAAAAGACTATGTATCATCATCATGAATCTGTGAAGCAGTGAAACATTTGTACTGTTAGAATGTATTATTGAAGGGGTTCCTGATGGTACAAAACAGTAATGATGCCTTTGAAGTTGCAGACAAATGAAAAGGAAGCTGAAATAAACGAACAAGGAGGAGATAAATTGATTATACCATGCATAGAAACGTGTGGCTGGGTTTGCTCTTTTCAATTCTCTTAATCCAGCTAGCTTGCTGCTTATCTTATCCTGTGATCTCCTTGTCCCCAACCTGACAAAGTGACGACTTTCATCTACTCTCCTACAATAATTGACGACACCCCTCAACATCTGATCTCCATATTTGATGACAAGAGGTTGATGTGATAACAATCCTACTAGCACAGTCTGCTTCTGAAGAATTTTCAACAATGAGATTCGCTGCCCAACATGTTTTAACATTATTCATATTTCAAGCTTCTGAAGATACTTTTTTTTAGCACTATTTTGGTACAATCATTTTTTCTTTTTATTCCATGGCACCCTTTAGCTTAAACCCCCACTCTCGAGAAGCGGCCGATTTTTACTGGTCAGAATTTTATTTTACATTAAATATTGTCGACCTTCTTTTATATTTACTATTCAATAGTGATTCATCATATGCATAAAGGTTATAGAATACAGAAAATAGAATTACTTCTTATAAATTCTAACAAATATATTTATACATAATCCAATCAATCTAATATCAAGATCTAATATTGATTCATCATATACATAAAGGTTATAAAATATTTAGTAATTCAAATAAATTTAATATGTCATAATTGATATAGAATCAATTTGAAATCTAATCGATTATAGATCTGATGAAATTAGTCTTCTTTTCTCGTATGTTCCTAAAATGATAATATTTTAACAGATATCTAAAATATGTGGATTGGGAAAAAGACCTAGCTCTCTTTTTATAAAAACATATCGGGTCCTCTCATCACAAATTCAATAAACTCAATAACCCAGATTTTATTTATAAAGTGCATGGAGTATTTAATAAAATTGATCCTAGTATATCCACAAAATATAATTCACTGGGCTACACATTTACTTAGGTTTTATTAAATTAAAAAAATATCAATGTTTGTCTACAATAAGGAAATTTTGTACCAAAAACTACATATTCAATTATAATTGAATTAATTAATTTCCTACTTATCAGTATAAATTTATAAATGTAATGTCATGAAGGACTGAGAAATTTTCTTAAAAAAATAATACTGCATTGCTTGGAACTTAGTATAGGCACTCAAATGTGCACCACAGAAACAATTAGGTAGGCTTTTCCAAAGATGAAGAATATTGCTGATGTTAAAAGTTATGAAAGTGAACACAAACTTAAAAGGCACTCTAATGTCACTTGTTCCTGCCTCGAGTGTGCCTTAAACTAATGTAAGTAATTAAAAAATTAATTAATTAATTAATTAGTTGACATTATTTGAAGAATTCATGGGTCGGTGTACACCATGATACATATAATTAATAATTGAAGAGATTATAATTTTCTTTAGATCTCCTCATAATGATACATGAATCTACCTTTATTTTTTTTCTAGACTTAACAAATATGTACGCATGCATGTGTACAAATCCGAATCACCTTCATTATCTTTAAAAACAAATTAAACAATGTATCATCTTAAAGCTTTCATTAATCAATAAAACTATGTATATATATTTTTTACACATAATTTGAATACATGGATAATATGTTATTATATGATTTAATGATTTTAAATTAAAGATAAAATAACATTCAATCATATGATAACATATTATCTGTATATTCAAATTATATAGCAAAAATATGTACACATAAGCGAACAATATATAACCACTCATGCAATCTCTCTTATTTCTTGTCATTTGACAATTCCATGGCATCCCAAGATCATCTAGAAAATTAACACAGCCCCACTCACCATCTCTATGCATCGATTATACTTTGAGTGAAATTTTTTTAATTATATCAAAGTGTTAATCTATATTTAATTTAATGATTGGCGGGTCAGAAAGTATATATTAAAACAATACTCTTATACATTCCTTAGGCTTACTTCAAATTATATATTGTGAACCCTAAGGGTCGTTGAGAAAAGTTAGAGAAGAAATAGATAATTAATTAAGGAGGAATAAGTCAAATATTTATAGAGAAGCATGGCCGTAATGATTGAGCAGTCTATTATTGGTTGTTAAATACATATAATCATGTATGTAGCCCCAACTTATAGAATCCATTGAACATATGTAATATGAATAGAATATAATGTCACATTTTAAACTCAATGCCTCAATAGAGCAATCAATCAATAAAATAAATTATGCAAAGGTAGGAACCACTAAGTGCTTTTTTATGGTGCGGCTTTAATTAGTTGCTTTAGCTGCCTGTGGTATATTTTGTACCTAATTGAAAGCATTGAATTATAAATTCTATAGTGGGCCAGTCTGATTTATGCAATTAATTCTACTTCAGTCTTTCATCTCACACAGGCCACAAGCTTCGTTTCTCAATTGTTGAACATGGGCACTTGAGCTTCCCAGCCAGAAATGAAAAGGAGCTTTTCTCAGTCCAGGATTTTACTTGTGGGCAGTCCTTGTGTCATTGGGTTGGGCCATCAGCCCATTCTTTGTCGAGATTCAGGTCTAACAGAAGTGGAATAAAAAATATTAGGAGGGACGACCGTTCATGTATAGCTTTATATTTCACGTACAAGTCAGCAAGAAAGGAGGGAAAACTTACTCCTTATGATTTGAAGGGGATTGGGAAGCCTGCTTTTGGAACTAATAAACTAATAGAATGCATTTTATACACTACTTTGGATGAATTTCTACGGCGATACGATAAAGTAATCTCGGATGGTTTTTCGTTTCACAGAGGAAGGAGGGTTCAACACAGAAGATGGACTCTTCAAAGAAGCTTCAGGGGTTTTCTCAAAGGTTTCTTCCAAATCAGATGATGACAACTTTCTCTTCTTAGCATCCGGAGTACCAACTATAGGTATATTCATAGGATTGGAAGAATTAGTTTGGTTCACTACTTCATCTGAAGAATTTGAATTATCAGGACCCTTTGCTGAATCTGCCAATTCACCATTTATCAAAAGTTTTCTGCATTCTGCACTCGGAATTGCTGTTACTCTCCTTCGAATGGAAGATGGAGATCTTTTGCTCGAACAAGAATTGTTCTGTATGTTCCATAACCGAACCTGACGATATTTTGAAGAAATTGAAATGTATTAAACATAGGGCAGATGCAAACAAACCACCTGGCTAGCAGTTAAAGGGACATATGTTGTAATCTATAAGAAAAATTTAATCTTACTGTGAAATCATCTGAAGAAGTTGCCATCTTCCCAGTCTCAAATGGACACCTGCAAAAGAAGTTGAGGAAATATGATTAAGATGCCTGAGGGGACTAACAGTAGCAGAATAATATCATCCAGAAAATAACTGAACATTATACCAATCTACAGCTGTGACTTCTCCATCATGACTTTTCAGCATGACTGTATCTAATTGAGGTTTATTCACCTGGTTTAAAATTACAAATATAAGTTAGAAACTTTAAAAGACAGAATTAACAAAAGTTAAAGATTACTATAACTAAACTCTACCGGCCATATGTACGCGTTTCCATCGCTAGAGCCACTGAGTATGTGTGCTGCATCAGGACTAATTGCCGCCTGTGATGGCATAAATAAATCAGACACTGGATGGGACAAATCTAAATATGGAATAATTGGCAATCAGAGCTATGAAAAGTAAGAGTAGCAAGTTTGAGTGATAAGACAATGCATACCTTAACATAGAATGATCCTATTTGACATCCAGAGAAGCATTTTATAGGACCCTTTTCAAGCTGAAGTACATTGTACAAATATATTCTGACAAGAGGAAGAAAATAGCATTTAAGTCAGATATTCAACTTCAGAAAATTTGTATTTTCTTCTTATTAAGTGCATGTATATTGTATAAAGTCGGTTCTGCATCTTCTATGCTGTTACTTTTTGTTAGTGGGATGGCATGCTAGATACGTGGGAGTCGGCACAAACTGAGATTTTAGTTTTGCCTTCAACCGAATTAACAATTTCTATTGTGCTATAGTGTGGTCATCAGTAACAATTTAAAAAGAATATGCTCATCAGAATGCAAAATACCTATTGTCCATGCATGAAGCTGTAAGGAACACTCCGTTTAAGTCTTGAGAAAGGCTAGAAATACCATGTGATCTTTTATCCTGAAATCAAAAACAAAAAAGATAATAAGCATCTCAATTCTGAAATATGAATAGGTGATGATTAAATATTCTGTTCAAGCGCAAACAAACCTTTAAATCTGATGACTCAGGATAAGGACATGCCTGAGTAACTTGAGATTTAAGATTTCTTGTATCCCAGAATTTTACAACACTAAGAAGAAGGAATTATCAGTAAGCTAAAAAAAGAATGACACCACCTTTAGGGAAATTCAAAAGTAATTCAGAAAAAGGTGGATACTTATCACAAACCTGTTCACTGCGGCAGCAGTTGCAATGGACACCTCATCTTTCAGACAAAGAACTGATGTAATGCTCATGGAAGCAGCCTAAAAGAACTGAACAATCACCAAGAGCACCACAAATTTGACTGAAATGAAAATTTAGCACTAAACTTACCTTGCCACGCCTAACCCTTTTTGCCTGAGACGTAAGATGAGCTCCGTTTACCACAGTAGATGAGCTGGATATAGTAAAAAAATAATAGCATTGAAGTGAGTGAGAGTGACTCACAAACGTCTTAAAATAAAGGGAAAAAATTTTGCTAGGATCACAAGCGTCAATCACTTGCCCATGTGAGATAAAAGACGTAAAAATAACTTACGCTAAGCGAAATTCCCCACTTCTTTTGGAACTAGTACTGCATCTCAAGTCCCATAGAGCAAAGGACCCATCTCTTGAACCAGAGACTACAATATCTGTTGAACAATGACAATTTAATTAGAAAGAAACAAAAAATTGATAGATAGTGTCTGGATGAAAAGAAGTACTAAGAAAACCTACAACCCACCAGAATTTGTTGGATGAGAGCACAAAGATTTTACGCTCCCTGTGTGTCCCATCAACACTCCAATACATTTCTTTTCTTGTGCATCCCATACCTTTATCTGCAAAATTGCCACATGAAGAATTTATTATTCTAAATCTAACCTCACGATTTTAAGCCCTAAAAATTTTAGTTTCATTTTCCTATTCAATATCTCAGCTTTACGTAGTGAATTGTGTTACAAATTTTATCTACTTGAAACCTAATTGTTTTGAATAGCGGCTCAAAGAAATGATTCGTTTGTAGAGAACGAACATAGATCAACGAGACATACTTATAACATAGTTTCAATTAAATTTATCCTGAAAAGTACAACTTCTGTTTAGCCATCAAGTTATCAAAAGCTCTTCACATGGATAAACCAGGCGTAAACTAATGATGAGCTAAATTTTAAAAGATAATTCAGCTACCTCAATCAAAGTTTCAAAGACAGAAAAGCTAAAAGAAACCATCTCTCTTTTTCTTTTTAAGCATTATCACTTACCGTTTGATCACCTGAAGCTGTCAGAATGTTTTTGTCTTCCTGAAAGAAATTCCATTGTATAAATAATGTTAGCATATCAATGAAAACTTAACATGTCAACCTTCTAATTTATAAACACAAGCTGCCGTTTAGTCATGTGTGACTATAAAGTTTAGCCAATGATTACACAAATAAACCTTAACTTGTTCTGTCAACATTTTCACAGACATGAACTTAATGATACAAAATGACAACTCATTGGAATACATTAAGATAACAGGCTTTAATATATTTACCACCAAAACAATTCAGTCACATTTGTTAAAGTTTCGATCAGCTGCATGCTAGTAATATAACTGGAACGGGTAGCACTCTTTGCTACCTAAACTCTAAACAATTTGAATGAAATTCGTTATAGAACAAGACCGTACCTTGATCCACTGTAAATCAAAAATTGCATTTTGATGTGCAACCCAGTCAATAATTCTGGCTTTCTCTGCCCAAAATGCATCAAATTAGTAACTAAAATCCAAATACAAACTGTCAAATGTAATTCATCATCATTTAAAAATTAACAAAAACCCTGAAATTGGCTTTATGAGCAAACCTGCATTCTCTTGATGACATGCAAAAGAAGAAAATTTCCTTCGAGAATCAAACAAGCTCACATAACCATCCTCATCAGACACTGCAAATATATGAGAGTTTCTACTTGTCTGCAAAAATTAGGGTTTTCTTTTAATTGAAGGAGAACATACAACTACAATATAGGAACAAACATGAAGCACATTACAAATTCATGGTTATCGTTACGAAAAATTCTCTAGTATAAAATCTTCCTGGAAATTAATAAACATTTTGAAACCTAACGCATTACCTTGCAAAATGAAACTGCCAACGGAGGGTCTCTTCGCCGCCGTGGTCAACGGCCAGAGCTCCAATTTCTGCAAAATCTAACGCCGCGCGACCAAAATATGATCTCTTTGTGACTGAAATCAGGAAAAAAACTCAATACATAATAATATAATTATGTAAATGAAATTAATGTGTATAAGGAGCTGGAGAGAGAAGGACCTTTAAATCCGTTGAGCTCTCTGGATCTGATATCTTGGAAGAAAGATTGAGATCTGGAAGTCTCCATTTTGAAGTTAATCAGTGAATCCAGAGAAGAGAAACTAACTGAGATTTGGAAAATTTTGTTTTCTGCAACATTGAAATGTTTTTACTTTTTATTGCTTTCAAATTCGCGCCACGGCAATGGTTTTGAGCGGGACGGCGAACTCAAACCCCTTTTGGCGGTTCTCTAATATGTTTTAATTTTTTTTTTTTTTTTAATCATCTCCCTGGTTTTTGGTATAATACTAAGAAATACCGCATAGTTATGAAAATCTCTATGACCTCCCCAGTATTTAATCGGCACACTTAAAAATAATATTATATGTAAATAATATATATAAATTTATTTATAAATAATAATATATTATTATATAATTAGATATTATTTTTTAATTTTAAATCATATGATAAAATAATATTATAATATATATAATTTTATTAATTTTTTATTCTGAAATTTTTTAATCATTTAATAATAATAAAAATATTAAAATATTTAATTTTGTAAAAAAATAGATATAAAGCCAAATATTATAAAGTTACGAGAAAAAAAAAGTTAAATTTTTTTTTTTTGAAAACTCACGTGCATTACAATTTTTTCTTTGGCTTGTGAATTTGAACTTTGAAGTCATTCAGATTAATTATCAGTGAAATTCTTTCGATGGATTCTGAATTACACATATTATCGGGTAATTTAATCTAAATGACTTCAAATCTCAAAATTGTTTTCGACTTCTTCTTCCGATGCAAAAGAACCGCTGGATGAGTTGAACCGGACCGGTTTGCAGGAAACAAAAATCGAATAGCATACGGACAGAAGCAACGTTTTTCAAATTTCAACTGTAAGAGTAGAGATTTCACCTGTAAGTAACTCTTTGAATTTTAATAATTTATCAATCTGCAACCAAGTGTTTTAATCTGATTTCAGTTTCATTTCAGTGTTCTCTCATATTCTATTTTCGTATACGTTTGTTTAATCTATCTGGTTTTCAACTCACTTGCACTAAAATTTTTTCTTTGGTCTGTGAATTTGAAGTCATTCAGATTAATTTACCAGTGAATTTCTTTGGATGAATTCCTGAATTATACCTATTTTAGTGATAATTCATTCGCAATTGGTTCATTAGGTGATGATGCTTGTAGGAATTATCATAGCTGTGTTTTGGGATTAGCCGAAGTATTTTAAGTACAAAATAATTATGTATGCAAAGAACTTACTTATGGGTGTTTTTTTTTAAAGCCCTTGCTTATAGTTTCGTAGAAAGAGATATTGAATTTGTGGTGGTATCTTTAGGAAGAGAAATACTATGATTATAATTTCTTGTTTTATTTTGACTTTTGCAGTAAATTATCATGGCTGGGTTGGAGGAGTTGAAAAAGAAGCTTACACCTTTATTTGATGCTGACAAGGGTTTTTCAGCTGCATCAGCGCCTGATCTAACTGATTCTTACATGGTAAGTCTCTCTAATACAAACTGGTTACACTAATAGAGTTATTTTTTTGATTAATTATTGTTTATGTGTAGCTTTCAGAAGGTGGGACTGTCAATTTATTAAGTAGATCGTATGGAATGTACAACATCAATCAGCTTGGATTGCAAAAATGCTCGTCTTGTCTTGTGGAGGAATCCTCAGACCATAGCGAAAAGACATATCGTTGTGCCTCCCATGAGATGAGAATTTTTGGATCCATTGGTAGTGGTGCAAGCAGTGTTGTTCAGAGAGCCATCCACATTCCCACACACAAAATAATTGCATTGAAGAAAATTAACATCTTTGAAAAGGTGAGCTTATTTTCATATTTCTAATATTTTTTCCACAATTTTATTCTATCAGACAGAACCTAGATTGGTTGACATATGATTCATATTGTTGAGGAAATGTTAGAGTAGTATACTATAGAAAAGACAATTATTTCGGGCCCCTTCTCCATCCTTTTGAAACTCTATGACTGAAGACAATGGTAAATTATTTGGTATGCTGAGAAAGTAATTCTTTATTAGTCCATTGACTGATGTCTTCAGGGGCTCATGTCTTGCTTCGAATGAAGAGGCATTATATGACTTTTTAATTGTATCTAGAATCATGTTTGCCTACTCTGCATCAGTATTTGACTGAAATCTGTTTCCATGGCAAAGTTTAGAATCTTGAGCTGTGTGTTTGCCACCTGTGCTGAACAGTAATGCAGGCCAACTAAGTAGGCCTGGTTATGAACAAGAGTTACGTTATAGACATGGAATAGTTAGATGTATCACCCAGTTAATATGTTGAATTTTATGCATATTCCTTTTTTTTTTTTAACAGGAGAAAAGGCAACAGATTCTTGCTGAGATAAGGACATTATGTGAGGCCCCTTGTTTTGAGGGTCTTGTGGAATTCCACGGAGCATTTTATGTGCCAGACTCAGGGCAAATAAACATAGCTTTGGAATACATGGATGGAGGATCACTGGCTGATATCTTACGAGTGCAGAAAAGTATACCAGAACCAGTTCTTTCGTCTATGTTTCAAAAGCTTCTGCAGGTAAGATGTCATGCTCTTTTGGTTTAGTTTTTCTCTTTACAGAAGGTAGAATTTTATCAATACATACTGCATATCTTTAAACTTAGTTTGCCTTTTTGGCCTTTCTGAATCTTCAAGGGTCTAAGCTACTTGCATGGTGTCCGACATCTAGTTCACAGAGATATCAAGCCAGCAAATCTGCTCGTAAATCTCAAGGGGGAACCAAAAATTACAGATTTTGGCATAAGTGCTGGGCTAGATAATTCTGTGGCAATGGTTAGTGATAAAGACTAGTTGTGATTTTATTTATTATTGCGTGCTGTATTTTGCTGTGGTTGTTACTTTAGATTGTTTGCAGTTACTTTAGAGTTACTCTGGGGCATAGATATCCACCATGAATCTTAAAGTTACTGCTAACGTGTCTCAAATGTCATATATTAGTGTGCTACCTTTGTTGGAACTGTTACATACATGTCACCTGAGAGAATTCGTAATGAGGGGTATTCTTATCCTGCTGATATCTGGAGCCTTGGTCTTGCTCTCTTTGAATGTGGCACTGGAGAATTTCCATATACTTCTGATGAGGGACCTGTCAATCTGATGCTGCAGGTGATCATTTTTATAGTCTATGTTGATTTGAATTTTTTTTTTTCTGTGTACTTTACTGACATACTTTATGTCTCTTGTATTTGTGAAATGCTCGTTTTTATGGAAGATATTGGATGATCCGTCACCATCACCACCAAAACAGGAGTTTTCACCTGAGTTTTGTTCATTTATAGATGCTTGCCTGCAGAAGGATGCAGATGCCAGACCAACAGCAGAGCAGGTAAAACCATGGACAGGATAGACCATATAATAGACAAACTGAAAGTATTTTCAGGCATCCTCTTATGCCACTTTAAGAAGATAGGCTAAGGTCAATTTAAAGGTATATTTGCTCCTAAAGATTTGAAAATAAGTAGATTTAGTGATTTTAAACCACCTCGTTTGTTCATCTGTCAAACACTGCAAACAGATTTATTGCATAGCATTTGTTTGATCAAACATCTGGCAACCATATTTGATGATGAGTTTATTACTCATTTACATGATTTGGTGCTGGGAAAAGCTGAGGCCGTGGGCAATACCTAATTACCATGTGAGAAGATCATCAAGGATAACTTTAGGATAACAAACTATCAAAGAAAGACTATAGACAAAAAACTAAAGTTCTATACATGAGGACTATTTCCAAGAGCCAGTTGATGTAATTTCAGAATCTTAACATTTCCTGATCTTGATCAGTTTGGACTTGTTCCACGTATCAGCCGATGCAGTTTCTTTGAATACTCCCTTTAATTTGATGGCTCAGTTTCATCCTTTCCTAAACATATTTTGGAAAGAAAGTCTCCTGCCTATGCAGTAAAAAATAATGGGATGAGTTCTTCATTACTCTGTGCATAATCATTGCTTGTTGATTTGTATTTCAAGGTTTGCATACTTAATTAAAGGAAGTCGTGGAAGTTCATTCTTGATATGGTTTTGTTGGCATAACCTACTGCAGCTTCTTCAACACCCATTTATCACAAAGCATGAGCATGCTGGTGTGGACTTAGCAGCATTTGTCCAAGATGTATTTGATCCAACACAAAGGATGAAAGATTCGGCAGATGTGAGTAAATGGCATTTCTAAACATGTTTATTGGATGTATATATACTGGCACTTGAAGTTGTGAGTGATCATGTGTTGATCTTTTCAATGTATACTGATATTCTACTTGCTTTGATCAGATGTTGGCAATACACTATTACTTACTTTTTGATGGAACAGACGAACTTTGGAAGCATGCAAAGACCTGTATAGGGAAGATTCAACTTTAAGGTACTGTACTGTATGATAACATTTTCTTGTTCACCGATTTGTTTTTTACTGTTTTCACAAACTGATTGGTTATTATGGGGAGAGAGTTTCCTTTTGTATCCAGTTATACATACCATTTCACTCAAGATATGACTGAGAATCAAGGACATCATGATTTTGTCCAGTAAATATTAAATTGAATAATCAAGGACATTTCACTAAAATTTTGGTTATTTCTGCTAAGACATTTTGTTTTTCTTCCTAGATTCTCTGGGAAGCAATTTGTTGGACCAAATGATATCTTTGGGCGTTTATCGGACATCCGGAGCACATTAGCAGGAGACTGGCCTCCGGAGAGATTAATACATGTTGTGGAAAAACTTCAATGTCGTGCTCATGGTCAAGGGGGAGTTGCAATTCGGGTCACAGGATCATTTATCACTGGGAATCAATTCCTTATATGTGGAGATGGCGTACAAGTAGAGGGCTTGCCAAATTTTAAAGATCTTTCAATCGATATTCCTAGTGAACGAATGGGTACATTCCAGGAGCAGTTTATCATGGAACCAGGCAATGCCATTGGACGATATGTCATAGCTAAACAAGAGCTCTATATCACCCAGTCAAATAATTGATGATGAGAAATATCCTAAAGGTTCCCTGTTCAACCCCCTTCACAACTTTTATAACTCAGAAATTTTCTTACCCGTGCACATGGAATCTCTTCTGTTAACAAATTTAGTCATAACAATGTTGCGGCAGCTTCATTCCAAAACTTTTTGGCACCGGTCTCCATATTTCCACTCTGTAAATCTTCTAATATTATCAATTCATCAGTCTATGTTGTTCAACTATAACATATTGTTTTGTGATTACAGAGAGTTTGTTTGAGCTATAGGTGTACTGATTAGTGATTACAAGACATTTATATGGTAAGATTATCTTTGCACCTACAATTCTATGTATAATTATAATATGTTCTTTTTTTTTTTCCCTCAAACTTACCTTTATGTGAACAATCTATGCATCAAAATCTTTTGCTTCTTGTGATTACAGATCTACATCAAAGCAAACCAGCAAAGGGTCTCAGCAAGTAGAGATCATTGCTGTCACATTCGACTCGATTAGTAGTCGAGATAGTTAAAATTGAAATTCTTATTCTTTAGAATAATTGAAGAATTTTCATTTGTAATGAAATTAGAAAATAATCTGAAAAAATAGTGAATCAATCGTAAAAATTAAGTCAAGAAAAACCCATTTTAGTTTCATGATCGATTAATGAACATTCACAGGGTATATTTGCCAATGGACAGGCAATGGCTGTAAAGATGAATCGCATTGGTAGCTAAGTTCAAGGTTTTGAGAATCTTTTAACAAATGATGATATATGTTATCTTTTCACCTAAGTTATTAAATTGTATTATATATAGATCGATATGATTTAACGCAAAACTATTGTATTAATTGAGAATATATTATCAAAGGCCAAAGGGGTATTTTCCACCCAAGTTCTATTGCATTTCCAAAGTCACATTTATAAGATTTGAAAAATTCAAAGTCTCACTAATGAAGGTATCATGGGAGCATCGAGTCATCAAAGAGATCTGTACATATTCCAATTGAGTCAATTACAAGAAGCAGAGCTAAGAAGGTACAATAGACCTTAGTAGGGCTTGTAAAGGGCTTAGAGACTAAAACTAGTTCATTCAAAGACGATTGGATGCTTGAAGGAACTAACAAAGAGTCAACCTAATTCAAGCCCATGGAAAAATCTAATTCAAAACACGCAGGTAGATTTTGAATGGCCATAACTTTTGATTCGAGAGGAGTTACAGGGCCTATAACCTATCGATGTGTAGCTCGTTTCAAGCTCTATATCAACAACTAGCTTCACCGGTTGCTCCCCAATTTGTAACCCAAATAAAGATCATTTTTAGTATGTATTATACAGTTTTTGTTTTACCAAATTTATGATTTTCAGATTTTTATGAATTGTGATCTTTCTTGCAATCAGAATAGACTTTAATGAATCCAATTGTCATATTACATTTTAATTAGAGTTTGGGTAGATAATTAGATAATAAGCTTGGAAAGTTTGAAGTCCATTGGGTTATAATAGTTTTAAGGTTAAGTTGGCACTATGTAAACTTAATTTTTATTATGAATAAAGATTTTTTAGCCAACTTTTTGCATAGCTTTTCTACTATTGAAATACTAACCTTTTGAACTTATCAAAATTCATCTTGTGGCGTTCACCATTAATGATACCAAAGTTCGTTCGATTTTATATCAATTCGGATCAAGGATTATTAAGTGATGAAACTGATTCAATTCTGGGAAAAATATTTTCTTGAACATTAGGTCTTGTGTCATATTGTTAAGGTTCGCGTCACCCACCCATGATGTAATTATCGTTATAATTTTTTTTTAGATACAAAAGTAAAATCATCATTTTACTAATAATATTAAAAGATAAAATTCATTATATTTTCCTCTTAAGTTTTAAAAACTAAAAACTTCGCTTATATCTAAAGTTTTCTAACTTTGAAAAGTTACATTCCCTCCCCCCCCCCCCCCCCCCCCCTCCCAATTTTTTTTCATCCCTCAGCTATTATCTCTAGTATCAACGACTTTCCCTCTCCACACTAACTATTGGTTGACACATGGGAAGTAACCTAAAACTGTTCTCTTTGTCAGAGACGAAGGGATCTATTTCAAGTTGTTTCTCGTGCACCAACCAATGGTTTAGGATGGAGAGAAGGTCGTCATCCAACAATGGTGGCCAAAGGAAATAAGAAAAAAAATCCTAAGTTATTTTTTTTTAGATGTTATTTTTAAAGTTAAAAAATTTTAGGTAGAGATGAAATGTTAATTTTTAAAACTTAGAAAGAGATGTAATGAATTTTATTTTTTTAATATTATTAACAAAATGATGATTTTATCTCAATTTTGATAAAAAAAATTTAACCTCAGTATGTTAATGGAGGAGATTTTAAATTTTTCAAACTTTGTAAGTGGATTTTAGAGTGGGTGGAAAATAATCTTTTGCCATTATCAAAAAGCATTTTAGTCTCGGGATCCATTAATGTCACAATTTACTTGATTATAAAAATCCTAACGAGATCATAAAAATAATGAAACTCATTTCAAAAAATTCTCTTCAATGTTAAAATCTGGAATCATAGTAGGGATGACAATGGGGAGGGGCGGGGAGGGGATCTCAATCCCCGCTCCGTGCCCGTAGAGGATATCAATCCCCGTTCACGCTACGAGAATGAAAATGATTCTCTGTCCCCTCCCCATCCCCAACCTCGCGGGAAAAATCCCCACCCGTACCTGCAAAAAAAAATATTTTTTTTACCTTGTAAATACAATATAAATATATTAAATAACGAAATTAAGCAAAATTAAAATTAATCTACTATTTCAAATATCATAAATATAATATATTAACTCATTTAATATGCACAACAAAAACTTAAATAAATTTGAAAAACATAAATAATTTAAAACTATAAAATATATTAATATTTTAAAATAAATATATTAATATAAAGGGACGGGGATAGGAGGGTCGGTCCCGGGCGAGGAGGGATACATGTATCCCCATCCCCGACCCGTTCCTGATTACGAAGATTTTTTTTTTATCCCCGTCCCTGTCCTCTTCCCGTTTTTATCTAGAATCTCTCCTCCTTTTATGTTAGGGTTGGGGCCCCTAAAGTCGGGCCCAAATTGCCATCTCTAATCATACTCCTCTCCAAATAATTCTATATCAACTAGCCAATCCGAGACACGTACCCAAACCGGACCCAAATAAACCCTACCCCTCTTTTTTTATTTCTCTTTATTGTCTCCATTTTCACTCCCTGTCCCACCCAACCCAAGCTTCTCTGCTACCATGCCCAAACATTAGAGACTAAGGATGACAATTTGGACCCACTTTTGGGGTTCGGACCCTCCCTAACCCTAACGGGGAGGGGATTCACCATATAAACAGGGAAGGAGACGGGGATGGGGATATATGTGTCCCCTCCCCGCCCCAACCTTCCCTCCCCGCCCCTATCCCCGTCCCTTTATATTAAAATATTTATTTTAAAATACTAATATATTTTTATAGTTTTAAATTATT